>NC_071094.1:7714502-7884502 GCF_027358695.1 Spea bombifrons
CTGAATTAAGGCTCATCATTGGATAGCGAGCTGAGGCTTTCCATAGCAACTTCCATGCCACGTCACTGTGCCTGGATACACGGGAGGGGAGAGGTAGCCGCACACGCATGTACCTGTCATCAAACTTCCCCAGAATACTGATTGGCGAGAATCTGCCTCGGGCAGTCACTGCTCAGACAAACAGGGCTTATAGATTGTGTTAGATTTTGTGAACAAGCTTGTAAGTCTATCAGGGCTGAGTGTTGTGCTGCGAGATGACGATAACTCTCATTCTATCCGTAAGGGGATGGCTGGGGATAATCAGGGTTGTAGTTCTGCTGAGTGCCTTTGTTCTAAACCGATGTGTATGGATCCCAGCCTGCAGTGACAGACCCAGAGGCTGACCTTGGGAGGGAGACTTACACTAACACACTCACAGACACTAACACATACACACACACACACACCAAAACATACTAAAACACACTCACAGACACTAACACATACACACACACACACCAAAACACACACACACCCAGACACTAACACATACACACACACCCACCAAAACACACACACACCCAGACACTAAAACACACTCACAGACACTAACACATACACACACACCCACCAAAACACACACACACCCAGACACTAAAACACACTCACAGACACTAACACACCCACTGACACTAACACATACACACACACACACCAAAACATACACACACCCAGACACTAAAACACACTCACAGACACTAACACACTCACAGACACTAACACATACACACACACACACACACCAAAACATACACACACACACACACACCCAGACACTAAAACACACTCACAGACACTAACACATACACACACACACACCAAAACACACACACACACACACACAGACACTAAAACACACACCCAGACACTAAAACACACACCAAAACATACACAAACACCCAGACACTAAAACACACTCACAGACACTAACACATACACACACACCAAAACATACACACACACACACCCAGACACTAAAATACACACCAAAACATACACACACACCCAGACACTAAAACACACTCACAGACACTAACACACTCCCAGACACTCAAAAATACACACACACACACCAAAACATACACATACACACACAGACACTAAAACATACACAGACACTAAAACATACACACACCCAGCCAATAAAACACACACCCAGACACTAAAACATACACACACACACAGGCATAAAAACATACACACACATTAAAACATACACACACACCCAGACACTAAAACACACACCCAGACACTAAAACACACTCACAGACACTAAAACATACACACACACAGACACTGTGTGTTTTTTGCTTGTAATTACTGGATCAATTCTGTGATCCTTCTATGGGTTATTTTACAGAACCTTTTTACAAATATGCAGTGGGCTGGATACTGGGAATGGACTGTGTGCTCTGTGTGTTAAAAGTGTTTTGGGTCGCTGTGTTGCGAGGCCGTTTGGCTCAAACGTTTCCGTCTCTCCTTCCTCAGTAACGCACTTCAAGCTCGTTTGAGCAGAACCCTCCTCACGTGTTTCTGTTAGTTAACTGATTATGTTACATACATGTACAGCGCTACGGAACCTGATGGGGCTATATAAAACAATAACAATTTGTTTTTATTATTATATAGAAGACTTAAGAAACCATCATCAGTTACTTCTTATCCCCAACACAGAGTTCTATTCCTCCCATAAGTGGTTCATATTCCTAGATATTATTAACATATGGCATTTTGATTTAAAACATAAATATTAAAATTGTATTTTTTATATTAAATGTGTGCATATTTATGGCCTGAAACACTGTTTACTCCCTAAAATAATGTTACCTAATTAAAAAAAAATACTGTTCTTATATGTACAGAATAAAGTTGACCTTTGAATGAATATGAAACCATACACATATATTATTGTCTGGTGTAATAAAATATGGATTTTCCGGCCAGCATAGGGCTTATAAGAAAATATTATTACAGTCATAATAAAACGTATTATTCACCCAAAATTTGCCATACTATTCTTCATACAATATTTTATAGACTATAAGCGTTTTTTTTGCTATGTTTCACTCAAATTGTGCGTCTCATAAATTCATTAACCCCTTAAGGACAAGGGGCGGTCCCAAAACCCATTGAAAACGAAGCATTTTGAGTCCGTACATGTACGGGCTTTGTCATGAAAGGGTTAATCCACCAAAGGCACACTTTGATATTCAAAAAAACAGTCAGTTTGCCTTAGGTGAAAGACCAAAAAACAAGTCTTTGAATGGCTTGCGATCCCAGGAAGGAGTTAAAGCAGCCTCTGCTTCCAGTTAGTTTTGCGGTGATAATTCAATTGTGAGTTATACGAGGCAATGCGAGCAGGCGATTTACCTGCAGTATTCCAGGCAAACCCCTCTCCACTTTTCAATCAATCGATATCTCATCAAAGCCACGTTCTCGGCCTCGATTTATAGCGCCTCCCTCCCCTCTCTCCCCCTGGAGGCTACTCTACAGAGAATAAATGGGCAGTGGAGGCGTGGAACGAGAGCTAAGACGCCGCCGGTATGACAGAGTCCGTCTGCATCGTTTCTTTTCACATACTTTGGGCATCAGGGACTTTAATGGAATGGAAAAAAATCTACAAATTACACCTATGTTAAAGCAGGCGTCAATATCGAATGCGCAACCTGTTGGTCCAATATTCCGTGGATACTTTGTTTCCTATTGTTTAGGTGTGTCAGTATCTCCGCAAACCCCCAGGCATGGTGACCTTCTTTGTCTCCTATATGGAGGAGAAAAGATGTCCTCCTTGGGTCTATGTGTTCCTCCAGTGGCGGAAAGCCCAGGTTACGACACATGGATTCCATCTTTAATTGGACCAGAGGTCCAAAGGCCGCTAACAATTCGAGGTCAGGAGTATGCAGGTAAAGGTCAAGGACACAACCCAATAGTCCAGTCCTTCTTTGTGACCGTTCACCCCTGCGGTCACAAGATCTAATCCTGAGCCACCAATTTCCAGACAGGGGGGGATGTTTTTAGTTGGCTTGTCTATGGCTTGTTCTTCTCTCGTGATGAGTCAGGCTATAGACTCGAGCCCATCTCTCCATCACTATATCAGTGCCTGGGGGGCTATAAACCAGAATAACTTTTAGAATTAACAAACGAAAAAGAAATATCGTGAATTGCTGTTCTAGGTGTCATCGTGATCATCTCTGGATGACGTTTAACTCTCCCGTCTACGTACATCGCCTTCTAAATCCCCGCACTCCCCTAGTGCCCATTTAACACCTTTAAGCAGGAGATTGCTTGCTGATGTGAATGAATGATTCGCTGGATGAGTAAGAGACAGTGAAGTGGCCCCAGCTGCCATCCAACGCATTAACTCACGCTGGAGACAGGGGGTGGCTGATGGTTTTATTGCATCCTCCTTCCATATGACATTACCCTTGATTTAATGGGTCTGAGTGCAGAGATTTATGGGTGCTTCTCAGAGAGAGCGACGGAGGTGCAACCACTTCTAGTAATTTACATGGGACTGGTGTGGCGTAAACAGGGGTTTATTTGTTCGTGGAGAGCAGAAGTGTATTCATCATCTTAGCAAATGCCTTCTTCTTGAAAGATTCTGGATTAGGTTGTAGTAATACACGCATTGTGTGCTATACTGCCGGCTGCGGAAAATAGCATTTGGCTAGCAGAGTACTTGGAATCAGGCCAGGAACGCCAGCCATGTATGATTAGGATTGCCAGATCGGCCATTTAAAAGAGCGCGCGTGTATTCTGCCTACAGCCGACACGCAGAACTCAACTACAATCCAACCCTGCATTCTACCAGTTGATACATTCGTTTTACCGGCTTAGTGAATGACCTCTGCTTGACCAGTTGCTTCAAGTTAGTCACTGACCGGTCCAGTCTGGTGGTGATCTCGGGGACAGCTCTACGCTTTTTGGTTCAGTTTTTGAATTTTATTTATTTTTGGATTGCCCACTTTTAAAGGTGCTGTTCCCATTAGAATGTTTGCATTTTCTAGCACGAGAAGCAAATAAACCTTTGCAAATCTGTCGTTTCGCTCTTTCGACGGAGATCGTAACTGCATACAAACAACACAGAAATGAAGTCGCTTTTTCAGTTGCTTTGGTAACAACGTATTAGTGCCTGCTTGTGTGTCACGGGGCAAGCGTGACCTGCAGAACACGTTTTATTTGATTATAGAATTATTTCTGGTAAGAATTTGGGCGTTCAGCAGAGCAAGGGATGATATTTCGAATGCAGCGTCAAGGTAAACTTGATACGTTTCTGGAAAAAATATCTGGAAATCCAGGATTTACCCCTGCAAACTAGGTTTGGCCACATCTCCCAATATTTTAAATATGTGTTTAAAAGGGACGCTTGGGAGGTATGGGCACTACCTACCCTGGTTTGTCCATATGGACACTTCATAGCACTGTGACCCAAGTCTGCCCCTCTAATATCCCACTTAGAAGGGGACGAAGGGGTCTGAGATAGCTTATCTGGGATGATCCTTGATATAACAGTTTGCAGTTATGATTAATAACTGGGCCAGGGCCACCGTCAGACGTTTTGGGGACCCTTACAAAACAAATGGTCTGTCCCCCCTCCCCAGATGACTCCCTCTCCCCAGATGACCCCCCTGTTCCACACCACCAGGATTTTCTCTTCTACGCATCCTTTTTGGTAGCAAAGATGGCGCAGACAAGCTGTTTGGGTGCAATGATGGCCCACACAAGCTGTTTGGGGGCACTGACAACCTATTTGTGCGCAAAGATGGCCCAAACAATCAGATGAGGTGAAAAGATGGCGCAAACCATCTTTTTGAGCCACAGACAAGCCATTTGGACACAAAGATGGTATAGACAAGCCATCAAGGTGCAAAGATGGTGCAGACAAGCTTTTTGAGGGACAGACAAGCCATTTGGGTGCAAAGATGGTGCAGACAAACTGGTTGGGGACAAGACATCATTGACGCATCACGGGAGGATTGGGTCACTAAAGAACATACTATTGAGAGGATAAGATTATATGTATAAACAGATTTACCTTGTCTTGAAAGGTACCTGTTATTATACTTATATCAGGATAAAACAACCAAGAGGACACCTTGTTTTTTCCTCTTCAAATACTCTCCTGTCGCTCGAAAAATCCAATACTTGTAATACCTACAAACATTTAGTAAATAAACCCTATTGGAAGAGGAGTACACGGCTCATATTTCCAGCCAACAGTGATTATGTTAGAGGATTACTCAGTCCAAACACTTCTTTCTCCTGCTGCACATACAAAGGAACAGCATGACACCCTTTGTATTGAAACGCTTAGCGCGAGTTATTAATAGGCTGAGGAGGTTATTTAACCCCTTAAGGACAATGGGCGGTGCCTAAACCCATTGAAAACAATGTATTTTGAGCTCGTACATGTACGGGCTTTGTCATTAAGGGGTTAAAGATCAATGCTTCAGCTTACAAAGCACGGCTGGAAATATGTTTTATTGTCTCATTCTGTGGACTATAAATGATTGGGTGTATATATGTGTATATATGTGTATGTGTGTATATATTTGTATATATATGTGTATATGTGTATATGTGTGTATATGTGTATATGTGTATATGTGTGTATATGTGTATATGTGTATATATGTGTATATGTGTATATGTGTATATGTGTGTATATGTGTATATGTGTGTATATGTGTATATGTGTGTATATGTGTATATATGTGTGTGTATATGTGTATATATATGTGTATATGTGTATATGTGTATATGTGTGTATATGTGTGTATATGTGTGTATATGTGTGTATATGTGTATATGTGTATATGTGTGTATATGTGTGTATATGTGTATATGTGTGTATATGTGTATATATGTGTATATGTGTGTATATGTGTGTATATGTGTATATATGTGTATATGTGTGTATATGTGTGTATATGTGTATATATGTGTATATGTGTGTATATGTGTGTATATGTGTATATATGTGTATATGTGTGTATATGTGTATATATATATGTGTATATGTGTATATATGTGTATATGTGTATATATGTGTTTATATGTGTATATGTGTAAATATATATATATATATATATATATATATATATATATATATTGTTCACATGCTCCCAAACCTTGGTCTATGTGATGGAACAAGATGCTTCATATACCTGAGGATTATGATCTGAGGTGCATTTGAATCTAAATACTGCCCTTTCCCAGCGTCTCAAAGATCACCTTAACCCCACCGTATCTTTATAGGATTGATGTGAGCCTAAAGTTTGTAGGGCAAAGGAGGTGTGGGTGAAGGTCAATTATTATTATTATTACTATATAATGTTTTATTTTTGTTCTTATTGGAAAATTTTAGGTGCTATAGATACATTATTTGTTTTACTTGTAGTTCCATGTATGGCCACATGGAGCATTTAGTAAGTTGGAAGAACCCAAATCTATCAGCCAAGAACTTAACATAGTAGCTAAGTCATAAACTACTATAAGATAGAATAAAAGGCAGGGGTTTGGTTCCCAAAGTGGGACTGCCTCTCCTAAATAGAGACATTTGGGAGTTATGCCACATTTATCTGATATCTCTGGGCTTTATAAATGTGTTTTTCCAAGCGATATGGTTGTGTCAAGTAGCCCTGTGACTTTGTTACACGGTGAAAGACTGGACAGGGAGGCAATTGCTTCTGAGGTTCTCTTGTTTTGAAGTCTAGGGTGTCTAGAATAATGAAGACTTCCAGGCAACATTTCCAATGAAATCAGATCCTTTCTGTGTTCCTTCTTTGCATTCGTTGGATGAACAGAGCTAAATTCTCGGCGGGCTGCGATAAAAGATACTAATGGGTTCTGCTCTTTTTCCAACGACCTCTACATGACCTCACAACGTAGCACACCCATGCCGCTATTGTAACCTTTAGGGGGCAAACTTTCCTATACATTGCTACGGAGAAATGATTGCTTGGTGGCATCAGTCTTCAGAAAAAAATATTTTCTTATTTCCCCAAAATGATCCATGGCCGGGTGCATGTTTATGAAATCCGAGCGTTTGCGTGACAGCTGGTAGAACCGGTTTTAACATCTTTTGTATACCAACTCTTTCGCTGCAACACATGGGGTGTAAAATGTAGATTCTGCCCTTGGCACAAATAAATAAGTAATGCCCATTTGGTGCGCCATAAATTCTGCATGTTTCCCTAAAAAAAAAGTTTGGTTACAATAAAAATGAAAATACAAATGACTATTAAGACAAAAATTAACCCTTACCGCTTATTTTATTTATAGAATTTTAAAACATTGTATTCCCCCCCCAGATAGATTATTGTATCGTATTTCTGCATTAAGCGTGACCTTCAAAACCATAACCTTACCTTTAAACATTATATCGTAGAGTAAAGGTTCTTGGGTGGAATGAGAGATCTAATCGGTTTAGTTTTATAAGAAAAAAACTGTCTTTTATGTCCGAGATCGCTAAATCACAGCAACCTACATAACATTAAAGCTCCAACGATATTCTGGATTTAAAGGAATATCACCATGTGTTTTATTGTAATAAAAAAACCCCTTTACATTTAATAATTTGCCTTGGTCTGCCGTTTCTATTTCTGCTGTTTTATAGAATGGCTCGAGTGTGTTTAATGTTCTAACTGCCGGCAAATTAAATTCCATACCCTTCCTATCTCTCGCTCGTCCAATGATTTAGAGAAGAAAATAACGCCTCTTACTAAGCAACTGTAGGATGGCCCAGCCGAGGGCCATAAATTCACATCCTTATCAATAGACGGTAGAATGCGGAATATTCTCGAGTGCAGGCTCTAAAAAGAGACAAAATGCAGGACTTTATTCTAGATGAATCCCTAGTACCTCTATAAATTTGTCAGCAGAACAAGAATCACCGGGTCCGCCTGGTTTGTCCATTTTTTAACCTTTTTTGTCCATGTCCTAGTCTTATGTCTATTATGGCCCAATAGCCTATTCCATTCCTGCTTAAATTCCCTCTCTGTATTAATCTGTACCACTTCTGCTAGGAGGCTGCTTCACTTATCCACCACCCTTTGTGAAGAAGCAAGGCGAGTCTTTCATTTCTACAAGGTTGCAGCTGCCATTAATAAAAATAGATTCACATCTTTATATTCAAAGGAAAATGCCTGCCTATTCCAAAATGACATCTCCAGAATGGCTGAAGTGGAGGAATGCTGCTGGTGGTTAAGATACCGGGGCATCCAGAGGGGGTAGGGGGGCAAGAGAGGGGCACTTTCCCCCCCACCTCCTGGAAATTCAAAGAGTCCCACTGGAGCAGCAGCAGGGGAGGGAGAAACAGTAGGCTGTTTTGAGTAGGTTAACTAGACATTAAAACACCTAGTAGTCAGGGGAGTGCAGTAAAAAGCTTTTATTTAGTGCATTACACCCCCTGCTGTCAGAGTGGTTTGGTCTGCTCTTTTGCTCTTCCTCTAGCTCCTCCCCTTTACTCTGCGCAGGTAGAGACACAGTTTGCGTGCAGCAGACACATGGTAGTTTATTTCACACATTGATTGCAGCCAGGATTAGTTAATACTCCAGCTGCTGAGACTACATTTCCCATGACTCTTGCTACACTAACGTTTGTTGACTGCGTCTACAATAATATTCAGCCAGCTATATTGCTAACTAAATTTCATGCTTGCACCCTTTGCCACTTGTGCCGCGTAAGCGTTCTTAAGTCTCAGCTCCAAGACCGGTGGGCCCCACAGCAGCCTCACCCCTTCTACCACGGAAGATGCGCCCTTCCCAGAAAACCTCTCACCGGATAATTTTAGTGCCATCTCTGCATTGGCTTTGGTGTGGGAATGCAATGTGTAGGTTATGACTCGGAACTTACTGAATGGGATTTAACCATTTAAAGTGTTTTGGGTGTGAAATAGACTGTTCATATATCGACATATACAGTAGACTGACGTATAATAATTTTATATTAATTATCAAATAATACAAAAGTATATGCAGTTATTACCTAAGGGTAAACAAAAGAGTATCTGAAGAAGGGCAGCCTTTGCGGGTCATGAAGAACGGTGGGCAGATCCACCTGGTGTAGGACCCATATTTTCTGTTTAGTTCTCCCTGTGGATTCTACATCCAGAATTACAAATGATGGACATGTTATTTTCCAGTGCATTTTGACCAAGCTGCCTCAAGGCTGGTGAAACATGGATTGTAAAAGAATGTCGTTTAATGTTCCATGGACCCTTCCGCCTGCCAACTATCTAGTGCCAAAAAAAAAGCTTCAGTCCGTATGTGCAGATTAAAATACCAGCCATCTTCCTTTGCATAAAATGTAAATACACTAAAATGTCAGTATTTTAACCATTTTTTTTTTTTACCATGTGCACAGATCACACAGATTTATTTTCCGCACAAGGTCTCACGCACGTCTCCGCGGGCATGTGATCTCAATTTGACCGCAGGCAGATTATTCATAGATCTGCAGTCCACCTAATTGTTATTGGAAAGTCATTTGTGTTTGCTGGTGCACAGCCTGACCCCGCACACATCCGGTTATTGGCAATCCCCGCACGGTCTTGGCTTGCGGACCATTGATACTTGTCTCATAATAAATGCCTAAAGGGTTAAACGGATTTGGCGTATTTCACATGCAGATAATCTCCGGGGTTAGTTTACATTAGTTACATCGATTAAGGCAACCCGTGATTATGAAAATTACATTCTGCAGTGCTGTGCAGCTTTCGATTTTTAACCCCTTAAGGACAATGGGCAGGCCCTAAACCCATTGAAAACAATGCATTTTGAGCCCGTACATGTACGGGCTTTGTCATGAAGCGGTTAATGTAAGGTGTACTTGCAGTTACCCAAGTGGCCACATAAAGTGTATTGCAACAAGATCAGGCATTATTTACGCACAGACTGGATTCTTTCTGGGTTCCTTGTTTGCAGTACCTTTTGGTACCTGTGTATTGGACTGTTTCCAGAATAGTTGATAGTCTTAGGTATGATGGCGGAGGTATGCAAGCGAGTTGGTTTGGGTTGGTTGCTGTCAAAGGACAGGAGTCACATTGAATCTTTGTAGTTAGGTGAACAAAGGGTTATTAAGAATTTTCGGAAACGTTTCGGTGCAGGAGAGAAATATGGATATTGTATGTTCTATCTCATTTACAAGCATGTCCTATCAGACTCGCTTGTTGACAGCGTTAGAGTGAAGATAGGGATGGCTGGAAAAAAGGTGTTAAATAAATACATTTCTAATGAGGCTGGATTGGTTTTCAGAGGTTCTGTCTTCTACATGCGAGTTACGCAGTCAATTCTTCAATACCCGCTGTGGCCATCTACTGGCCAGTCTGCAACATTACACCGACACGAGATTTGGTTTTAAAATCCCAGTTACACAAAGTAACCCCAAGAAAGATACCCCACCCAAGCCCCCACTCTAAAGAAAATGCTGTGGTAAAAAGTATTGGGTAAACTAGACATAGGCTGGTTTTGGAAAAAGGATACAATGAGACTAATGGGCAGACCAGATGGGCCAAATGGTTCTTATCTGCCATCATATTCTGTGTTTCCGTGTTAAGAATTTATATGGATGAATGCGTGCAGACGGTTTTCTTATTTGAGTAATAAACGCGCATGTTCTTTCTGCCTGGAGATGGCGCTGGCTACCAGGGTCACAGTTCTGGTGTCCATATTGTTTTGCATTCATCGGCTGGTGCATTGATGCGCCGTTGGCTGACTTACCTTCATGTAGGATTATCTTAGTCTTCACAGCTTGGCGGAGTTCATGTTTCGAACAAGGAAAAGGTAGATATCACAGGTCATGGGCCTCTCCTTGACATTTAATATGGCTAGATGTGTATTGACTGTAAATTTCCTTAGTTTAGATTATCACTATCATCAAATCAGAGCATTATTTGTGATAAACTATTAAAGAGTTATTTAAAAACAATCAGTTTCCCAGGTATTACCAGATGATTCTCATATGGGATAACCAAAGAGCATGCAACAGGTAGCTACTTATGGCCCCTGCTCCATATAGGAGTCTGGCATGGGTGGAGCCAGTTCAGAGGAGGTAGAGCTAGCAGTGACAAGGGGTGTGGTTAGCCACAAATGGGCGGGTCATGTTTGGGAATTGGAATATAATTCCCATGCACATCAAAGTTGAGGAGCTGTGCTCTTGCCGTCGTGTACTGGGAGCCTCGTTCACTAATCGTTCACTTGCTGTCAAGTATCTCAATCATTTCTTGAACTTAAGGCTGGAGGAGACTTCCCCCACTCAGCTGCCCGGGTATTTGGATAATCATTGGAAGGACCCAAGGATTACTTTCAGCTGGCCCTAAGTGAACTTTAGTAAATGCTTGAAGTATTTCTTAATTTATTTGACAATGAAAACAATTTTCAAGCTCAAGCTAATTACTAAAAATACTTAATGTACACATGTACGATGGTTAGGGCAAGCACAACTAAATGTATTCATACCTCCCCATATGTTCCCTCAACCAGAGCTCAGTTCCTGGGTCTTGGCTTTCTGCTGTTGGGAATCTGCATAATCTATACCTTCTTCTGCCTCATCTAACAGACCCTGCTGCCTGCCCTGACCACGACGCCCAACTCAACGCCGCTCTCTATTGCTCCAGTCTGCATGCACACTTTGTCACGCACTCTCATTCACACTTGAGATGACTCAACATTAGCACTCACTCCACCTGCTCCCATAACACCACAGTACACAGGCTGTGTTTATCATGATATATTTTGTATTTTTCTTTAACAATACCAAGCTATAGACAGGGACTTACAGAGGCCTATACACTACTGGCAGATACAAACTTCAGAAACACTATTTACATTCAAAAGTTTCATGGCGCACCATCCAGATGCTCTTTGAGTTCCCTTAAACCCTTTGCTATCAGAGGACCCTGCATCCCTAACCCCTGGCAGCAGAAAATGAACCTCTTCGTGGACGGGGGCATATACACCCATCTCTGCGCTTGCATACACCTTCTTGGTGTTGAACGTTGGCCGGTTAACAAGCCTCAGCTCCATATGGCCACAATATGACCCAAGACAGGCCAGCGTGCCCGGGCACTCTTAGGATCTTGCCTTGGGTCTATGAATTTTAAGTCTCGCGGTGGTGAATATGGGCACGTTCTCAGGGTCACATTTTACTTAAACCTCCTTGTAGGTGCGTTACGTTCCAAGTATATTACAGTTAAAACCCTGCTTGACCAAAGGTGACCAAAATAATCGCGTCTAAGCCTTGACATGGTATGTGACTACTTTAAGTATTCATGATGTGCTGATATAGGTTAACACACTGTATGAGTCCACTTAAGTTAAGAAAAAATCTGATGTGTTCTATACCATGCTAGAACTCTTAATACGGAATGCTGATCAGTTTAATACATTTCGTATACGATGTATAGACTATAGAGTATAGTCTATTTCACCTGACGTGCTTAAGAATTCAAGGCGGATTTATCAAATACTAAGTTCTTTTTAGACATTAATGAATCAACTACTCAGAAACATAAAAAAGGGGAGAAAAAACTAGATATGATGTCACCTGTTATATCAGCAGTAGCACCGATAACAGATAAGAGATTATAATGTATCCTATGCGATATGATGTAATAATGCGATTGCATAATGGATCTGCAAATGAGTATTAACCTTAAACTTCTCATTAGCGATCCTCATTTCCCCCCTGCAGTCTGTAGTACTCAAGGGGTTAAAAAAAAAGTTGCCTATGGTTATGTTGTTAATTTCCCTGGCATGGGGTATAACCTATTAATGAATTCTTAAAAAGTATGCCTTTTTTGCAATCTCTTTGCAACATTTCCAAAGAGTTTCCTCTTTCTTGTAAGTTTTAACCCCTTAATGACAAAGCCGGTACATGCACGGGCTCAAAATGCATTGTTTTCAATGGGTTTAGGGAGCGCCCATTGTCCTTAAGGGGTTAATGGTGTTTTGCGAAGAAAAAAGAATTTTCCTGATTCTTCCTCCTACTATCTCTGTGGTGTGTTGTGCACATTAAGGTTCTGAGCAGGACGTATTAACCTCTTCGCAGGTTGCAGGTCGTTGATGTCCTTCAACTGCACAACCTTGTCTTAGAAGAACCTGGGTAGTCAACTTGGGTTAATTGATAAGAGTTCGGTCCTCCAAGAAATGAGATATAGCAGATATTAAAGGACTGCACGGATCAGGAAGCAGCCGTTTCTCCCACCCTGCATGTTCAGTGAACCCGAGAATGCCAGAAAATTGTTCTGAGCAAATTGTGATAAATTCACCGAGGAATTATTTGTCTCCGTTACACAAGGATTATCGATCCTTCAAAAGTTAAATAGAAAGTTGAGTTTCCAAATGTTGATTTTATGATTGTGACACACAGATATATACATATTATGTGAAGAAACCATCTTACATTTATCTTAAAATAGCTAGATTAATACAGCTTTCCGTATCAACAACTTATGGTCAACCATATGATTATGAATAAATAAGCATGGATGAGAAACATGGACCTCGTACTTTGCTGTATGAGGCGTACTTACACTGACCTCGCACTTTGTTGTACGAGTCTCACTTTAGTTAGAAAACCAGATGGGTTTTAATGGGGGGGGGCATTTTTGAGGACCTAGGCCTTTGAAGCTCATCTTTTTTTTTTCCTGCCACCCCCACATATTTTTCCTTTCCCCTTCTGTGTACCCCCACCCCAAAAGAAAAAAAAAACGACAGCAATGGTGGATACCCAGTGGAAACATTTTGATATTCATCATACTGTAGCCTGCCAAGACCACAGAGCCGCCATGTTTGAGCTGGAAACCACCAGTGTCTCTTTGTGCCAGTCTGTCCCGCCGCAGTGAGCACTGGGGCATTGGGTAAGCACATTGGGTAAGCACAGGGAAATTGCTGACATACGGGTGATAAATCACCCAAAGTGGAGCTGACCAAACTTGGTTATTCCATGTAGGCACCTTAACCGCTAAACCACACTTGCCCCTGAGTTTAGACAACGGGAATAAATGAAGTTAGTCCTCCTTCGGTCCTTCTTATGGTATGAAACGATGCAGTACTTTAATATGTGAGGCCGTACAAAGCTAAGCCTCATTCCCTTACTAATTTCCGTACCTTTCCTTTACTAATCCCTGCAATTAACTCTCTCTGTGACAAGGAGAAACTGCAAAAAAATCAATCTTGCAGCATGGCATTGAGGATTTCACTTTCAATAATGGAATTAAATCAGCTTCTCCCCTGCGCAGGTCCTGAGAACAATACCTTCAGTTATATAGAACAGTAAGCAGCATAACTGCACGACAAAAACCCACCATGATGTGCCGCCAAAGGTCTTAAATTGTTATCGATTGTAAAGCCCATCTGTTGTTGATGGGAGCTAATGGTTTGCTCTAACGCAACAATGTGGATACTACAGATTTCAACTGATTCGATTAAAGTCATTGATGCCAGGGAGAGGGGGGCACGTTGCCAGTCTGGCAGCTGAAAAAGGGGTTAATGCCCAATGCCCCCCCATCCTGGTCAGATGAGAGGGCCCAAAGTATAGTGCATTCCTGCTAGTGTGACTTGGAACATATTGCAACCCTCCCCGATATGCAAGAACCCACACTGCGTAACCATGGACTATTTCAAGTCCTCCAAGAATCCACCCCATTGATTGACGGCTGGATGAGATGCAAAGTTAACGCTAGAAATGTCAGAGACTGCAGACGGTTTCTCTGTGTTCGCGAAGCACACATACACACATTGCTCATTTCCGTTGTATTTGGCAAGCTGCACTTGTATAATAAAACCCACAGAGCTGGTGGGTCCCTCGTTAAGGACCCTAACCAAATGGTAAGAACAGTACAAATAAAAGACACCATAGAAAATGAACACATGTCCTGTGTTGAGGGTGAATGCAAAACTTGGCGTGAAAGACATGATACTTTTTTTTTTTTGTCGTTTTTTTTCTCTTCCTTTGGTTTTTTTCTTTTTTTTTCTGTGTATTTTTTTTTCTAATTTCTTCAATGTTTGTTTCTTATTTTGTTCTTAAGATTCTTACCTTTTTTTTTTTTGTACATTAAAGTGAGAACACTGGAACAAATCTTCTGCAGAAGGTGTTTAAAACCCTCTGCCCATTACTTATCTTAGTCCTTTCATTTATTTATCTTAAGTTTTGCATGAAAGGCATGGAGTCGCAGTCCAAGAGAAGATACAGCTAGTCAACCCCTTTGGTTCAAGAGGCTTGCAATGTATTCGGCTACATTGCCCTCTGGCACCAAATAGGTTAGTTTTTTTTTTTTTTTTTTGCAAGCCAAAAAATAAATTCTCCATGTCCACCAAATTTTCCCCACCACCCCTTTGATGACGTTCAATCTAAATTTTCCCCTAGGACCCTCCTGCTCCTCAAATCAATCTTTATTCAATTACGATGTTGGTGTTGACTGGTGAGGTTGCTCCAGAGCTGTCATTGCCACCGGCTGCCTCTTTTTCCTTTTTACCGCTGTATTGGCCGATGAAGGAGCCATCCTCGTTGAACTGAACATCCACACTGCCGCCATAGTCAGCCAGGCTGTCATCGCTTCCCAAAGGCTTAATGTCCCCATTCAGAGAAGGTTGGCTGCTCGTAAAGGGCTTCTCATCATTGTCACTGGATGATAAAGATAAGAAAAATAAATGATGGGTGTTTGTGGGGTAGAAGTACTATCTGGTAGGCTTGTACCGTAGATCAATTAAGAGTACCCTATTAATAACAGTCAAACCAAAAAAGGGTCTCAAGATGGGAGAGGTGAGCTGGAAAAAAAACAGTATGCATTCTGAATTCGATTTTTGGTCTGGCCATCCAAAGTAATACCGGGCAACTGCTAATTCTTATCAGATTATCATCTGTTATTTTCTTAACACCTCAACATTTTTTTTTAGTTCCAGTCCGACCCTGGAGACTTTAAAATAAATGCAAAAAAAAAAAAGATAAAAAATATACTCAACCTGGGAAGAAAAATAATAATAATAATAATACAGCAAAATCAAAATAAATCAAAATAAATCAAAATAATAATAATAATAATAAAATAATATCAGAAATTCTCTTATGGATGCTGAAGCACCTGTCAAGTGAAAAGCATACCGTTCATGGTGCTGATCCTGCAATAAATATCCTACGTTTATGTCCAAAATGGTAAATGCAACATTTTTAATCATGCGGTATCCAGCATCTGGCCACTTTTAAGGATTAACCATTTGTTGGGGAGAGGAATGCATTGCAAAGCAATCTAGTTCCATGATATAAAAGGTATTGCTCTTAAGAGATGCAGGAGGGAGAAAGCCATGGAATCCAAAACATTAGCCTTGGCTAATTCAACTGGAAATGCAATCATAACGGCAGTGTGAGTGGCGAAGCATGCAGAAAGAGAGGGCATGCAGAATGAGAACGTCCATTGCTGACGGTGGGATCGGTATAATAAATCTAATCAGACAGATGTTGAAAATGTCATCTGGAGGCTAGGGAGAGGCAATAAAACTTAACATTTTTTGCACAAGAGGGCAACAGCCGTTGATGTTTTGTGTGTCATCTATTCCTTTTGACGTTAACTGAGCTAAATAAGATGTAACAAATAGAAATTAAGTCCATAGATTCTGAAACCACCCAGGTTCCCAGAGCCACATCATGTTGGTTCCATATGTTGTAGGCACGTTACCTCATATCCCACTAATATCACTGGGGATTTTCTTTCCTTGCCTAAGATTAAATTCTGGTTTTAAATGAATTCAGTATGGAAGAATATTAAATAACGCTATACAGTATTGTTGAGGGAAAGTGTTTATAAAGTGGCCATTTTTATCAATAAGCCTCTTGGTGAAGATTTCCTCGATAGAGATACGTCCCGTGGAAGAAAAGCTTTACGTGATGCCATGCATAACCATTATCTGCACGGGAAACTCAGCTGTGTCCTGTTTGGGAATCGGTCACAGATGGTAATGCACGTTGCCACATTGCTTTAATCCCTTCGGGAAATATCCCTGTTCTAAATCACATTTTGCCACTGAGCTGTACTTGAAGTGGGGCATGCCTTCTGATACATCATAAGCGCATGCAGAAGGGAGCAAGAAGGCCAGGGTTTGCATTTTCCCCCCTTTTTTTAAAGTTTACCTATTTCTAAGGAATGAGCTGCTGTTAAAAAGGAGACAAGAAGAGGATGACAATCACATGGACATTCACGAGCATGGACAACAAGAACACTTTACATATAGACAAGCGGCTTACAATGATGCAAGCAACCACACTACTAATAAAAGGTAAAACACATACACACACAGCTACACCAATCAAACAACAAAGGGCATATGAATGGTAAAAAAGAGATAAAATAACCTGGGAACCATAAAAAGTATACAAAGTATCTGTAAAGCTCTCTGATTTACGTATCTTGCTCAAATTCCATGTTGGCCGTGAGACTCCCAAACTGTGTGCGTGGTTGGCACTCTCTTGTTAATGTTTTACAACCAAGGTTCTTACCCAACATCATTGCAAGAACATAGGTTTACAGGCTTGTGTCGTGGGGTAGTTGGTTTCTGTATGATTAAAACTGTATAGTGTCTAGAGGGGTAGTTGGAGCCGAAACTGTGCAGAGTGCAGTCAAAATGTGTAGAGCTAGCATTAAACCATCCATAGTTTCTTATTCTGTTGTCTTAAAGAAAGTCTTGGGATGGTGTGTTTGTGGTCAGGGGTATGTACCAACATTGCTCATGGTGGACATGTACTTGGATCTGTGATGGACAACGTAATAAAGTTTTATGGACCTTCACAAACCTTGCCACGGACCTATGGTGTCCTTAATACCAGGAATCCGTTATCCACGAGCAGAAATAACATTGCATGGACTGAAATGGAACAATGTTCAATGAAATGCCACGTTGACATATGGCACGCTGCTCTTCACAGGTTTATTATAATACCAGAGAACATAGCAGCTCCCCGGCTTAGAATGAGGGGGGATTTTAAGATTCGCAAGGTTAACGATTGTGCCCCTATGTAAGGATTTCAGCAATCTGAGTCCCTTAAGTTGTAGTTTTACTGAAAACTTTAGCTTTTCAGTTAGCCTTTACTTTTGCAGTCCAACATCATCTTCAGGGTCTCAGAGTGCCTGTCCTTGCTTTTAACAATTGCCGAGGCATTTTAAATTTGATAAGGTTCCAGAAATGATTTGAGCCAAGGCTCCAAATAAGACTTTTTTTTTTAAATTAAAGCGGAGCACATTTCCCCCATAGTGCCACTGCCCCGAGGGACAGCGTAATGTGAGAGCAGCTTACCTTTCCAGAGACCTGATGGGCAGCATGGATAAAAGAGTGAAGAACAAATGCGTAAGGACTAGCACAGCAATGCAACCTGGACCGGTTCAGCATATTTCATGACCCCAGCCAACATTTTGTCGAACACAGAGGTGGTTTAATACATAACAAGTATTAGGTTTAGGTCGTGCAAAGTTTGCTAAGTGGTTTTATAACCATGGCAGCAAATGGGAAGGTCCTGCTTAGGCTTGAACTGGCCCAAGGGGAATGCTTGGCGCCCAACAGCACCTGCCCCCCATTGGCAAGTCCATTAGGATGGCCACTGTGCGGCTGTATTCTGGTGTATTCAAGCCCAGACCAACTAGGCCTAGGGTGGCAGGTGTGTGGGGGGGGCAACTTCTCTGCCGCATAACAGGGAACCAGATTACCCTTTTGGATGATCGGACTCCCTACCGCTACTACCCAATGGGCCGCTTAAAAGGGAGATCATTTATCTCTCCAACTGGGCTATTAACACTAAGGAGTAGGCACAACCTTCATAGTTCAGTTGCACCCCCCCCCAGCAGTTATAATCTCAGGTTATGACATCATATACCGTAAGGACAGTAGTGTGGAGCACCAAAGGTAAATATGGCCGTGGTCCTGCTAGCTGAAGAATTGATCTGTTTGCTATGGTGATAAAACCACTTTTTAACTTTGCACAAGATTATTTTTATACATAATTCGAAAGGGAAACATTTTCTGGATGCATCATCACAATCTACATCGGACATTACAGATCTGTCAGCCGTGTGTTATTTAACTAAATGTATGAGAACTCGCATTGACTTTATCTGTATAATCTTTAGCATGTCACATAAATCTACAATATTTAAAATATATAAAGTTCCTATGTATAGTGTTTCATCAGTCCCTCCAAAAGAAAGCTCTGGATAATCTAAATTGGATCTGACAGTATTCTGCGTTATGCAGGACAAAGTACGGTACCCCTTCGTTCCTTATTGCTCACTGTTTAGTGAATAAATCCCAAAGCAACCAAGTTTGACTCTAAACCCTAGTGTTCGTTTTTTGGCTATTAACGGATACATTTGTCATCTGTGCAATAATGGATTATTTTCAGCTCTTCATTCATCATTTCTTCATTCTGCCCTTTTTTTTTTTTTACTATTTGTATGCAAGCTTTGCCAGATTTGAAGCCGCAATTAATATTTGCATAATAATCTGCACCAGATGGAGTAACAGACTTCTTGCAAGGCCATAAAACAGAAAGCAAAGGCTTTACCGAAACACTTATTTCGCCCGATATTTTTACTAAGTCAGTAATGGTTTAATAAAAAAGATTATATCCTAAAAAATTGACTAGAACGAATCTTGCTCGAGGTAAGGAAGGACAAAAAGACTATTTTATTATGAAGACTGATATTACTGATATTGTTACTGCTCACGGCAGATGTTAATTACTTTTGCAGTTAATAAGCTTGCCCGGTTTGATCAGTCCAAAGACCATCGGGGTAAAATTACTATTATGCCTATAGGCTTCACAGAGAGAGCTGGTAAGATCAGGTCCCAAGCCCCGAGGGGACCCTGTGTGGCCCCTATCTGTGCATACAAGAGGTAGAACAGGAGATTTACCTCATTGGCCTTTAATGGATGATGATGATGATGACATGGAAGTATGGCATCATACGACTAGCAGAGGGGTCCAAGAGTGAGTAAGGAAGAAAGCTGCTTCACAAATGCACAGGGCTTTCTCCACTCGTATATTCTAACACATTTTAGTTAATTTTTTTAAATTTTATAAAGGATTTGTCATTCCGGTAGTTGTACACCTCTCTGTTTTATTGCCACAGTTTGTTGGCAGCCGATGTATACACTTTCAATATTGGCCCCCTTAGACATGGATAAGGTTTTATTTATTGGGGAGTACGATTTCCCGGGGTTCTACCTACCTGTATTCTCCAAAGGTTTCATCCTTCATTGGCCGAGCCTCAGAATCCACTTGAGTGTCTTCTTTATCTTTTACTGTATGGGCAGGTAAGATGCAGACATCATGTACACAATACACATTGGGCTCACATACTGCATTAGTGCTTATAGATGGATGCAAAGTAAGGGGAATGTAACTAAAAAGTTCTATCTATTGTAAGCTTCTGGGGAAAAAAATCTGAAGAAGTTTGGAGTTCATCAGCGTCCAGAGAAGCAAAAAAGTCCTACATGACCAAGCTTCTAGATTGTAAGCTCATTTGAGCAGAGCCTTCCTAACCTTTTGTTTCTGAACATCCAAATTGTTTTACACCTAGAACTTGCTCATTGTGCCACACTGCAGAATATAAAGGCCCAATATAAATGAAAACATTATTTTATCCACATGGTAGAAAAGAGAGGGCTTAGTAGTCCCAATGCTTCTTGCAAAGCATTTTGACCTTCTGGTGTTGTATCCTTGCGTCCCATGCCTGGTCAAATTATCTATGGGGCTTATTAAATAATGGTACCTAGGAAGTTTTGGGCATCCAGTGATGAGATGGGTGGTTTCCCTGATTAGACCTAAAGTACAGGGTGAAGGCTGTGAACTTACCAGAGTACTTGCCACCTTTGCTGCGTTTGATGAAGCATAGAATAACCAAGATTAGCAACAGCAGGACAATAGCACTTATTAGCCCGATGAACCATCCCTCGGAGGCAAATCCTCTGTGTTCCGTGATTAAAGCTAAAAGAGACAAGAATACGTAAAATAAGTACATAAGGTGTTTACTGAGTTTACTATAGAAGCATTTTTCGCCAAGGGGGAAACCCTCATTAAAAAAAATAACATTTGATGCATAGATCATGGACATCATGACGTATAATCATGTAACCTCATGAAAGAAACTTGAATAAGGCTGGACCTCATTATCATCCTAGGAATCAGAGATTTGGCTAACCCCCTCACCTGAAATGGAACCTGAAATGAGAATCTGAAGTATGCCCTCACCTGCTCCTTTTGTTAGCAATGTTGTATTCCAAATTTCCACCTCCCCAGTCGGAAGCATGGCCATCAGACGAATATCGTAAGTCGACCCAGGGTTTAATTCACTCAAGTCATAAAATAACCAGGAACTGTTGACGTTTCCATGAAGGAACCAGTGTTCACCTAAGCGAAGAAGAGAAATAAAATGTAAAGCACGTTGTGCTGTTTAGAGGGTAGGGTGGTGGGTTCCTTGGGTTTGGATCCCTTGGCTCAAGAGAACTTAGAAAATAGAAGAATTCCTTTCACACACTGAAATTACTACCCCATACGATCGTACTCCATACGCAACACCGGATGTATTCTCCCACACCCCTAACCTCCTTGACTCGAGGATTTTCCCACCAGACTAGGGCTTGACTCTCCTTATAGACACAACCTTGTGCCCCTGGAAGCCACCTTGACAAAGAATGCATGTTAAAGTACTACTTTCTAAGTACTTTAATAAGCATTTAAAAAAACATATTTGATAATCTTTTACCCAATACATTTGCAAACTCTTCCACTTCTTAGAAACAGTAGACCAATGACCCATACCTTAAGACACCTGGTATTTTTTAAAATGTAATTCTATTTTTAATTAATCCACTATTGAGCCTTATCATCTCAGCTGGAAGGACATTCACATCCTACTATGTTTTCTGTAAAGTAATTTTAAACAGTCCAGCTTGAAATTGTGATCTCGTGCTCTAACACCTAGTCAGCAGTAAGTAAATCCACCATGGAAATGGATATATCTTTCTGAGGATGTATGGTGGCCATTGAAGACTATGATAAAAAATATTACAATGGATCCATGTATAGGCCGAGGACCCACGAGGCCACCACCAATCATTCTAACCCGTAACTTCCTCTTCAGTGGCTGTAAATTATTTCTAGCTTTTGTGTAGATGCCAGTGCTGTGTGTTTCAATTTTTCGGCCCCCGTGCCACCCCATCCCACTGGTGGAACATACCACTTTTATTTCTGATTTGGACTTTGAGCTCCACGTTCTTTTTGCCATCAAGCGGTTTCCAGTTCAAAGTTACACGTCTTCCCTCAACAGTCGCCGAGATGTTCTGAATCGGAGGTATTTCTGAACACAAACAAACACACGGTGAGACGTATATGACTTTCCAGCATTGGAAACACATGTTTAGAAGAAATACACCTTAGACACCAAGTGGACCTCTTTAGAAGTTAGGATACGTAGTTAGCTACATTTTATTGTGTTTACATACAGAGTTATAATGTGTTGTCTTGAGACGTCATTTAACATCCTATTTCCCCCCTATGTGCTTGTACGATGGGTGGAATGGTGACCTTTCGGGTCATTGGTTTTGTGCATTCAGCCAGTAAGGCACAACTCTTACAAGTAAGGACTGTACTAGAAATACTGGGAAAGTTGGAATGAGTCACATTTCTCTAAATTCACATCAGGACAGTGAACGCAACGTCAAAAGGGTCCCTTAAGACTTGAGGCTTGGTTTCAGCTCCACCATATTGTATCGCCAAACTCAACAAGCATTTATAACCATTTATGGTCCGGTTAACCTAAACGCAGTTAATCTGTCCCCGACCAGAGCCTCACCAATCTCTTGTTTTGTGCTGCCTTCGATAATTTCATGATTGCTGAGCCCTGCAGAGGTGGTGGCATAGACGTAGAACTTGAAGTTGTCTTCAGGTCTGACTCTGGATAGCGTCCAGTTTTGCTGCCCAGGATCGTGAATTGTTTCCGAGGAAATCTTTTCCTCGCTGTGACTGAGGTTCACTGTAAGGGCAAACATGGGAAGTATTCTAAAAAATCTACTTTCTAAGCAGAAAGAGACGCTGTGCATTCAGATCACACGAGAGTAACGGCAACAAGGGAGCCGATACATTTATATGCATCAAATATTCATAGAACTGAAATGTCTATCATACCGGATGACCACAGGGGTTAGAGAGGGCACTTACCTCCTCCCATGGAGTACCCTTAACAAATTCAGGGGTATTACTTAATTATAAGAAGGCACTTCCATACCTGGGGCAGTTGCTTTCAACGGATTAGTTGTGACAGCAGTGCTTAGAGCTCCAAGTATTTGCTCTTTTTTGTAATGAAATTCACTGGGGCAAAATTGCCAGCAGAAATGAATCATTTTAAATAAATGTAAATAGAATCGCTTACCATAATTAATTACGTATCCTGTCAGGATTCCATTAGGAGTCTCAGGGGGTCCCCAAATTAACATCAGAGAGGTGTCAGAAAGGCGTTGCAATCGCAAGTTAGTAGGAGGGCTGGGTACTGCGGAAAAATATTGATAATCAATAACAAGAGAAATCAATAACAATAGAACTTTTCTTCTATGAAACTAATACACAACTTTACTTCATAAAGTGAGAAAAAGGAGCAAAGGAACAATACTCAAATACTCAAATACTCAGTACAAAACTACCCAAGGAAATCCTTTGAGAAACGACCTTATTACCCCAGTGAACTTCCAGGCGGCATTAAGTATCACCCTCTGTCTTGGAAAGCTATTACTGTTGCTATTACTCTATTACTGTTTCTATCTATGGGGTATTGACACTCTTATCCTCCTTGGTTGTCAGGTTGTCCCTTGAATTGCCAACTTGTGGTGACCCTGTCAAAATTACTACAATTCTTTCCCATCTTTACTTAATCTTATAAGATTGTACACTACTATTGATGAATGAACCCAAAGCGCATACACTCACTGGGAAAGATCCCTTTCATTCTGGTCTGCATTGTTCTACACCCAATCTGTCGGCTCCTCTGAGACTAAATGAACTGCCAATATCTACCAACGTAAAGTGAGCTCTCATCGGGATCTCACCTCCCTCGTCTGTGAGGAACGTCACAGACTCGCTTGCTGGCCCGTGTCCCTTCCCATTTAAGATGCTGACTGTGACCGAGTAGTTGCTGAAAGGTTTCAGTCCAGTGATGACCGCATGGGTGGTGTTGCCACGCACTTCTGTTCTCTTGGTTTGTCTGTGATGTCCATGGATGGTGTACTCCACCTGGGAAGTAGGATTGGAGTAGGTTAGGACTAACCTAGGCCTTTGATAGAGATCTGGCAATCTTTCGAATCAGAGGACCAAACAAGCTCATAATATAATGCTTTTCACACTAAAGAATGGTATTATTATTAATCTTTATGTATTAGGAACCAAGATAAAGGGACATTCTAGCCGTCATATGCACTTTAATGGTTCCCCCATGCTAAATACCCCCACATGCATTTGTGCCTCTTTCAGACCCCCAGGTTACATCTCCTGCCACCAGTGACTACCAGTCAGTTCCAGTTGCTAGCTTGAGATTATGTGAAATGTAAAATAGGTGCCACATATTTTCATGGTTTCAACATCCATGCTGTGCTATTTCTTTCACATCTTATTTCTACCAATAGGCTAAAAACGTCAGTGTTATAACAAGGTTATTGGCTATGTTATATGTTATAGCTGCTACTTACCCTGAATCCCTTCAAGTGCCCATTCAAGCCATCCTTCTGCACGGGCAGCCAGGCCACTTTGACCGTATTCTCGTTAATGGATTCTATCCCAACATCTTGAGGTACAGAGGTGGGAACTGCAAATGAGAGGAACATACTCGTCCTGACACCTTTCTTTCGGAATAAAGTCGGTGCACACAAGATTGTAGTTTGCTTAAAGTTAATGAGACTGTAAAGCGCTACAGTTCCTCTGTTATACTATAAACTATAATGCTGGAACACAAGAGATTGTGCTTGATTACGTGACGCATGTTAGGATAGTATGCCCAAGGAAAGGCTGTCTTGGGGTTGGGGCAATACTCACTGTCCTCTCCAGAATATCCGATGACAGAGTTGGGCTCAGGAGCTTTGCCGTATTCATTGACGGACTGAACTTTAATCTCGTACGGTTCAAACGTATTTGTGTCTTGCACGATAACAGGAGGGCTCTGAACCTTTCTTTCTTTCCATGTTTCATCCTGGCTATGGCGCCTCCATCGTACAATGTATTGAAAACCAGGACCGTTCCAGTCAATACCTTTCAGTGGCTATGAAGAGGACAGAATAGATGTAACAAGTATCTAAACAAACAGAAACACGGGTATAATGACGTTAAGAGTTGGCATATGTCTGTTATGCCTCTATGGTACAAAAATAAGGTGGGATCCAAACATAGTAATAAACCATACATGAAGATAGAACATATCTCCTGAATGCGGTCCTATAAGATTCACACATAAGACGGATAATTAAATATTATTGAGGACATTTTCCATCTAATATTCCAGTCCAGTTTATTGTTCACTTACCTTCCATGTGATATGCATGTTATCAGGTTCTGTCCCCTCACCTTTCACCTCGGTGGGATTCTTCGTAGGTGCTGAAAAAGTAATGATAAATCCAATGATCGACGATAGAACTACACTGTATGCTGGCTGCTATAGACAAGTGACAAGCTGTATGTCTGACACGAGAAATAGAACACGATAACCCTCTGTACATGGAGACGGGATAGACAGTGGGTTTGAATCTGTGGGAATATGCATTTGAGATGTGACAGGTCTGTTCGTACACCGAAACGGGACAGCTATGTGTGATGCATGGTGTGTGACTAGTATAGGATGTTTGTAGAAGGAACAAACAGTTTCTTTCTAGAGATGGGACGGTTCTGTTGAAGATAGTATAGATTCAAAGCCCAGATCTTTGTAAGAAACTAGAAACTCTCCTGGGTCAGGATGAGACTTTGTAGTAGTAGTCTAGAAATGGAATCTAGAAATGGAATGTTTGTTGTCTGGAACCTAGTAATGGCACTGGCTGTGGAACAAGGAGAATCGTTAACTACAGATGTATGATATAAGGTGTGTTTTTGTCTAGAACTCGGATTTTAGAGACAGGGCAAGGTGTTTCCCTCCTTTGAGTTTTAACATTTGACAGGACCACCAATCACCCGCTGTCCCTCCCGCCATCCTGTCCAATAACCTTTGCTATAGAGTACCTGCCGGAGGGGTTTCATATTGTTCTGATGGACTGCTTCCATTGCTTGGTCCAATCTCATTTACAGCTCTAACCCGGAAATGGTAGTTGACATAGGGTGAAAGCTCCAACTGGGCAGAGGTCTGATCGCTGTCAACTCGCATCAGCTCATGCCACACTCCGGACTCAAAGTTTTTGTCCTCAAACTCAATAATGAACTCTGTGGGATACAGAGAATAAAGAAAAATGACGTGTCAACCAGCTGAGTGTTTCACATGCAACAACGTGTTTAAAGTGCTAGCAGTGTAGAGTGCTTTAATTTAAACATTACAGCGGTGAACGCCACAAATATCTTCATAAAACAGAATATCGTACCCTCAGTTGGGCTGTTATTTTCATTGCCTGGGGTCCAGGAGAGAATTACAGATGTTTCTTGTTGGTCAGATAGCTCAAGGTCATAAGGAGGTTCAGGAAGGTCTAAAAATGAAGACAAGGAGGTAAATCTAGCATGATGCCATTAACATAGGTCAGCAAGTATTTCTATTTTACATGTTTGACTTTCCTGCAGGTAAGACGTACTAAGCTTGTGTGTGGCCTATGCCACTGGTGAGCCTGATGAATGGCGAATTACATGCTACAGACGGCATGTTTAATTGGAACCAAAGTCTGAAAACTCACAAAATGAAGAAGCGTACAGGTACTATTAAGTACTCAATGTAGTTAAAAAGTTAATCACATAGATCTCATTGTATTATTAGAGCAGCTGCTGTGTTGTGATTAACACATTAATGGCTATATGTAAATACCTCCAACATGAGCTGAGCCTTTTTTTAAAATTTTAACCAATGCACAACTCATCAGAAAGAGGTGACTTGGGTCAGTGGGTTCAGAACGTAATGGCGTTGACATATACAGTAATGAAATTCATCAAATTTAATATATAGATGTATTCTCAGCTTCTGACAAATCATGGTACTATGTTTGGTAAACAAGGGTCAGTGATGTTTTAAGCTCAGTGTTCGAATATAGATATCCTATCAACACTGGGCAAAAGTAACGAGTCACGTAATCTTCCTGATTAGGTCAAATTTTGATACTGAGCGTATGAAAAAGGGTACCCCAAAAATAAGAGACATTGGTTAGCCCCTTCCACACAGCTGGAGAAGCTTTTACCCCAAGTCCACCGCTTTCTAGCTTTATGGCTCTGATATTTTTACTTTCACTGAATGATTATAACGATGATGTGCTACTGCTGGGTACTCACCAATTACAACCAGCTCCGCTGATTGTTCCACCTCGTCCAAATCAGTGTAGGCAACACACGTGTAGATACCTTGATCATCCTCTTGGACATCGGCAATATACAGCGTGTTATTGGAATCAATGACATGTCTGGAGAGTCAGAAAAATAGGATTATCCTTCTGTATATATAATATACCATTCCATGGGGCAGTACTAGATCGTGCCATTAGGTAAATGTGGAAGAAAAGGGGTGTGGTTTAATTGTAGCCACACCCACTCCCATTTTTGCTTGCCCATTTATTTGCAATTTAATATGACCTGACCATTTTCACTGCTACATGCCTCAAATGATCAGCTGATTTATGAAGCGTCCCGTTTTGGGGCATAAATGTTTTAGTTAGCATTCTGCTTTCTGGAGTTGCTTTAGATGTTCTCTCCAAGCAACGTTTAACCTCAGATTATGATCAAAACCACTATTATCCTAACCATCTGGAGCAGATATAATCAGGGCACTCGTTTTCTATTTTCACAGCAAAGTTCTTCAGCTAGTCTCATACTTATCACTGTCGTCATCTTCTTCAATCTCCAAGCCGTCCTTTTTCCACTCCACCCTGCTCCTTTCCAATGTGGAGTCGAACAAAGCCTTGCAGTGGAAGGTTGCTTTCCAGCCCTTCCTTACCCGCTGCTCCTGAGGGGCAATTATAATCTGAGTCGCATCTGATAAAGAAAGACAGAGTGTGGTCAGGTCAATGCGATCAAGTAGACCACGTGTTGGTAATAGCAGGGTTTTGTCCCAAAAACTAATGAAATTATTTGCTGGTCTTAGCCACCAAAAGAAAAAAAATGGTGTTTACTATACTATCTACTATTCTTATCAGGCTGGAATTCCAGGCTCACTTTTGACATTTAGGACGGCAGAGATCCGGGCACTGCCTTTGCTGTTGGTTGCTATGCAATCGTAGATCCCTGCATCCTCCTTTTGAACTTCTTTGACTTTTAGCGTCCCGTTTGCGTACTGGGAAAACCGGTCGACTGTAAGAACATCAATCATCTGCTCATCCTGCCTGTGTGAAATAAAAAAAAAGTGAGAAAATCTGACGTTTCCATGAAATATATGATTATATACCTGCAAGCCCCTTCTTTACTGTTATGGACATAAAAAAAGCAGAATGTCTATTGATTTATTTTTGTTGTTATGCCCAAATTTCTTTTTAAATCAGCAAACATTTTTTGGGGTTTTGGTCCACTGATCCAGCAGCTGCCGGCTGATAACATTTACACAATATGTCATATTTATGGGGTTATATATTCCACTTTAATAAATTGGCATCAAATTTTAGGACCACTGCTGAAATCACATTAAAATCACCTTTTTTTGCAGAAAAAAAATGTGCACTATTAGAAAAATTAGCAGAGCACTGCCAGGAAGCACCGTCAAATACGAGCTTGTGGGTGGGCAGAGCTCCCTTAAAGCCACACCCACTTACCTCTGGTGGGGCAAAGTTCTGTAGGCATGTGCACCATCTGCCCCTTGCGGAATCGGTACTTATGTCTCTTCTTGGCTTTAAAGTTTTAATAAGTTTGAGGATCTTACCAAGTAATTGATGGTACCGGGGCGCCAAATGCTCTACAATCCATCAGAAGGTCTGTGTTTTCCACCACATTGTACTCCATGTCGTTGGGCGTTAGAATCTGCGGGGGTAACTCTGAAATAAGACACAGGCGGATAGTGAGGGAGGATCAGAAAAGTGGGTGATGATCGGAGTTAAATAGTTTTGGCCCCATTCAAATGCCCTTCTTTTACCAGTCCAACTAATTTGTCATCCTTGCGCCATCTTTTTTCTCTGTCCATTCCAGTTGGCCCTTATAGCTTTTCTAACGTCGTCAAACTGCCCTGCTAAATTCCTACAATGTCATATCCCAGCACTTCCCATTAGGTTGCCCGTAAAAGTGTATTGTTGCATCCTAGCCTTATCAGACAGGACTCACCGACAACAAAGACGTAGGCGTTTGCAAGGATGTTTCCGTGAGTGTTTTCTGCTTCACACTGAACAACAACGGTATCTCCGAGCTGTAAATTAAGAAGGATCAGGCTTCCCTCCTTCAACTTTCGGTTGTCATTCAGATCAGATTCTAAAGCACATGGAGAAAAAGAACATGAAGTAGTGGAGGAGGTGAATCTTAGGCAATAAAATAATAATTTCACCTTTCTATTGTAAAATTCAGTTACAGTAAGCAAGGAACCGGTGAAGGACAATAATGGCTCCTGGAAAGGCAAAGCACAAAGGACGATGTTTTGAGAGGACATTAAAATGGATCAGATTGGAGAAAAATTGTTGGATCAGACACAGTGCAGGCCAGGCAAGGGACCAGGGATGATGGGACTGAGGAAGGGCTGGAGGGTCATAATAGGATGAAGAGCGTTGAGGTGATTATGGATGACATTGGATGGATGGAAAGAGAATTATGGACATGGTGGGAGAGAATGATGTAAGACCATGGATTCTGAGCCAATTGGTGGAGAAAGGAAATGGTCAAAAGAATGGATGGAGAAGAGCTGTAGTTGAGCAAAGACACTAAAGGCATGGTTGAATAAGAGCCAGGATGGACACGTTTATGGAGTGGTCGATTAAACAGGTAAAGAATGATGGATTTAAGAATGTGAAGTAGGAAATGGATATAAGGAATTAAGGATTGGAAGAAGACATCAGTGCATACATACTGTATGTACATACATGTCCAATTTTATTTGCATAATATATGGGAACTCAGAGCCATAACTTTGTGGAAGGTCCTGCTAATCATACGAGAGAACATGAAGACACACCTTTCAATGGTTCTCCATTGATTTTCCATGTGACTGCTGGTTGAGGTTTCCCGGCCACATCACAGATTATCAATGCATTTTCTCCTGGTCCATAAACTGAATTTTCAGGCTTCTTAATCCAATAGGGGGCAGCTGTTACAAGGGGAAGGGAAATCTCTCTCAAAGAAGTAGAAACAGAAACATTCGCAAGAGACACAGACGCAAATAATACATAATAATAATAATAATGTAATAATAATACATTATACATAATAAATAATAGATAGAAACATTTGAACCAAACCTCAGTACAATCATGGTGAAGCCAACAACAAATGATATTCTATATATCTTTCTATATATATGTAGAAAAAATACAAAAAAATGCTTCAGACCTATATTTGTTGTTATTATTTAAATAAGGCATTTCAATGACTCACATTCTACAGTCACGGTGTAGGTGTGCTGAACTTTGCCCTCGGTATTTGTGGCGGTGCACTCATACTGGCCGTCATCCTCATACATGACGTTGTCGATACGCATGGTCTTCTTAAATTCATCAAAGTGAAAGCGATCTTTGGATATGGAACCAGTTAAGGCAGACCACTCAACATGTGGAGTAGGTCTGTGAATAAGAGAAGGAGGACCGTGATAGAGGCAAAAGAGATAGGGAAATAAAAAAAGAAAAACAGAATTAATATGAGAAAATAATAGGACCAGTAGGGCATGTGTGGGTCATTACAATGTCAAGGACACTGTGGGAGGATAGCTTTTTCATGTCTACCTATAGAACTGTAATGATGTAGTATTTTTGTGCTTAATTGCACATTGAATGTAAATGTGCTAAATGGTGCTAAATGAAGAAAAATGAAAGAGAGAACAGTAGACGTGTGATAGTAGATCAGAAGTAAGGAAAAGAGAGAGCAGGTAATGTGTGTGATAGAGGTAAGGAAATAAGATGTAGAAAGTGTGGAAACTGAATAGTGGAGACAGAAAGAAAGAGTAAATTGGGTCAGTGTGTTTGCATACCTAGAAAATACATGAAAATACTACAAAAGTGAGCAACGAAACAATTATCCTTATCACTGGCTTTTCTAAACCATCAACTTCAACCTCTAAAGGGAATCTTTTAATGCAAATTAGAGCGTAATATAAGGAGGAACTACTGCACAGACTGTGCCTATTCCCAGAATGATATTTTGGAATGGAAGACAAAGTATAATGTTGCCACAATATTCAAAAATGTTGCCCAAACTTCAACTTTATTTTTTTATGTGATTTTTACATCACCACCAGAAAGGAAACATATTGGGAATTGGCAAGCCCACTTTTAGGATTGTTGAGGTTTTTTTTATGCTTGTATGTTTGGCATACTGGCTTTTTTTTGGGAGGATTTTGTACATTATCACAGTAGCTGTATAGGAAAAGGAGTGTGTATACTTACAATCCCTGAGCAATGCAATCAAGTTGCAGGGAATCCCCTTTCAGTGCCAGGTAACTACTGCTGCTATCCTTGGGCATCATCATTTTAGGCTTTCGGAACTTCACCGAATTAGCTGCCAAGGAAAGAGACGATGAGTCAGACATGTTCCTATACCAATACAGAACCCCGCCAGAAAACATTGTTCCTAACAGAACCCCTACTGAGTATAAAACTCTAAAGAGACCTAAGGATATATTCTCTAGCCTGCAGATACACGCAGATCGTCAGAAATTACTCTGTCCTGCGTACACCTGGCGCACTCACTGGGAGTAATCTTGAGGGCAATGGGCTCCTTCTGCAGGATGGTGCGGGTGCCGGGAATTTGGGCATGGCAGATGTAGTCAGGATGCTCATCCGTGATCTTCACGTTTGAGAAGTAGAGGTCCCCATTCGTACTCATAGACACTCGATCATCCTGAGTGATATGCAGTAGAGCTGTAAAAAGAGCAAACCAAAAACAGTAATGAGAGTCGAGAGACATTCGGTAGCAGGAAGTAAATGAACATGAGCAAAATACTGAAAATATACACAAAACAGAGATGTAATAATAAATATTACATCACAACTGATATATCTGCACCTAAAGATTTCTACTAACCTAGAAACCAATATAACATGGAACTTTGGGCCCTGAGGCCCACGTGTTTAATCATGGTATCCAAGGACCAAATTGAAAACCATTGAGGTCTTCTTGAGTCTTCATAAGAGTTTTCCACTCAATTTTTTACTTACTGCTATTCATCCAGAAGACACGTGGGCGCACTGCACTTTTAGGTGGGTCACATGGCAATATGATGGATTCACCCTCTTCTACCTGGATTGGCTTGATGGTCTCCTTCTGCCATTTTGGAGTGCCTAAGAAAAGCCCAATAATATATTTTTAGCTGGTCTCTTCGCTACAACATCAGCCTATTTTGATGACACAGAACCCGTGGATTGAGGGTATAACTCTCATATTCAGAAAGTCTTTAAATAATTTTGATTTTAAAGTAGACATTTAACAAGTAGCATCTTTTCTAACAACCGTCCAGAAGGATGAGATTAGACACAGCAGAAGAGTTTATAAACGTTTCAGATTATATTTATTTCAATGCTTTTATATTGTTTCTTAAGTTTTAGGTGATGTTGTGCAGGGCCCAGTATGACTAAGAACTTCCACGCTGAAAAGGTGCTGGTGGATAGTGTAGTGTACGGTGCGGGAGAGAGGTTGTTGGATAGTGTTGTGTGCAAGGAGGGACTAAGGTTGAACGAGAGAAAGAGAGATCAGAAGAAGAAAATGTATGTATATCTATGTCATCTCAATAATCGGCACATAAGCTAGTGTTCTCTGTCCAGAAGTAAGTTATGTGCAACCTAACTTGTTTCTAGAGAGGGTGGTATTTAAAATTAAAAGATTCCCTCACTCCCGTCTAAAGATTTTAGTAATATAATATTTTTAGTCTTGTTTGTGTGTTGGAAAAAAATCCCACTGAGGTTTAATCAATCTGAACTACAACAATTTTGTTGATCTCGAGCAGATCTGTAGCTAGACTACAATCATGATCGCTATATGGCCTTCTAGAGACACAGGGTCCCCTGTAGGACAGACAATTCATTATGTGTCCTATAGTTTATTTCCAATCCCTGGATTCTTACTTCTGTTGTTTAGGAACTAGCAGGTTAAATAATGGATACACATATAAATTATTTCTTTTTTTGTTCTGAAGCTGAAAGAAAAGGGATCCAAAAAAAAATATCCACAGGATCCATTGTGGAAAAAATACCTTTCACAGTGGTGGTGGGGTAAGCGTGAATGTTCCTTCTCTTCTAAAACTCATTGTTTAGCGATGAAACCTCCCTGTCTGCAGGTACAGAATTAAACTCCTATAGAGATTTTTAAGTCCTATCACACTGGCTTTTTTTAACCTTATATTTAATACCCAATGTCTTATTATCTGGCCTTTTCTTATTTCAAACCCACTCCGCTGTTATCAACTATTTGGCTTTTTATTACCCATTAAATTATCAGCTTCCAAAAAAAACTACCCAGCGCCACTTCTTTATAAGCCTCGTAATCTTTTCTACACGTAGCCCGATGTATACCGTGATATATTCTCGCTCTTTGACCCTTTAAGAGTCAGTATTAGCTATATAATCACTAATGTAATAGACATGATTCATCTATCCATAAACCTTCCCTTTTTAAACTAATTCTCGTAAAGCATTTATTACGAGTAATGCCAAGAAATGGGTGAACGAGATACTGGAAGAGGGGGGGGGTGGGTACCCACGGTTTATACAATTTAAAATTCATTCTTTACATCATCTTCACTGTGGTTACCAAGGAAACTGTTACCAAGGAAACAGCGCACAGTAAGTACCAAAGCGAAAGGCACTTATGCTGCATGTTTCCACTCAAGGTCATAAAAAAAGGAAAGAGCACCCTCGATGTTAATGCCATAGAAGTGCAACTCTGGCAAGGATATATTAACCCATCGCTGCCAAGCCGGTATATACGGTATATGACTACACAGCAGACTTACTCTGAGTGATAACTTTAATCTCATGGCTAATCGCAGTGCCCAGTTCATTCGTGACAAAACAGCGGTATTTGCCCTTGAATTCCATCATGTTGCCATTGGGATTAATGATTGTCAATGTCCCAGAATCTGGTTTGCGGCTCACTCTGGGGTCGTTTATCGGGTCAAACGCCGCGCCATCTTTCTCCCATCTATACCTATAAAGAGGTAAATATATACATAACGAGGTTAAACTATGTACAGTGTGTAAGGAGGAGACATTCTAGGAAAGAGGACACTGTTTAGAATTCAAGAGGTTTAAAGGATCATCTACTTTTTTCATATATTTTTTTAATAAAATGTATATATTTTGTATCAAAATGCACACATTTTAGTAGCGGCTTCATTGAAACGTCAGGGCTGTGTAAGTCTACGAACTGGATTGATTATATAGTGCCGTCATATTCTGCAGCGAATCACACAACATATTGGATTTATCAAGGACCCTGGTTAGTTAGATAAATCAGCCCATGACCCAAAGAGCTTCCAGTCTAATTGCTAAATGTAGAAGATTAGGATGCTTTTAATAGGGGATCAGCATACTGTGTAAAAGTGAGGTTAATGATAGGTTACAGGGAAGAAGAAAAAACTTACGTTGCTTTGGCGTTTCTCTTGGCTTCACACTTGAGAATAATGTCCTCATTCGGGTAGATCACATAGGTCTGTGGCGCCTGGTCAATAATGACAGGTGGGTACACCACTGCAGAAAGAGAAGATAATGTCTTACGAAGTGGAAACAATGAGTTCGCAAAGCATGTTCTTAGTCACATTAGTTACGAAAAAAACAGTTGCCTATACCAAGTAAGATATCAGAGGGAAGTCTTAATACCAGTGAGGTACACCAGGGATCGATGCTAGGACTTATTCTTTTTAATAATTTTTATTACCGATATTACAAAAGATCTCAAAGGGTAAAGTTTGTTTTTTCGTAAGATGATGCAAAAGATGGCAACAGCGTAGCCATTCCTGGTGGAATAACCCAAGACCAATGATTTCACTACATCAGAGGAATGGTCCTGAAGGTGGGAACGGAAGTTCAGTGTTGATAAACGTGGAAAAAAGCAAGCAGGGTGCTGGGTTGTATAGCTAGAGGCATTATTAGTAGCAGAAACAGATGATTAGACCTCACTAGAGTAATTCTGGAGACCAGAAGGATTTAGACATTCTACAGAGAGTTCATAGAAGGGCTACTAAAATGGTCAATGGTTTGCAGGATAAAAATTATCAGGAACGACTAAAGGATCTCAGCATTTATAGCTTGGAGAAAGGAAAAGAAAGCGGGGATGTGACAGAAACATTTAAGTATATTAGCAAAGTATAGGAGGAAAGTTTGTTTCCAAGGAGGAGAAGTGTTAAGACAAGAGGTCATTGTGTAAGGAAGATTTACTGGCAGAGGTTTTACAGTTAGGGAATCCAAACGTGTGTAGATGAAGCACTAAGGGAAATAGGCAGTCTAGATGGGCTAAATGGTTCTTACCTATCATCAACCAGAACCATCTTTTATTATTATTATTACCGTATTTGCTCGATTATAAGACGAGTTTTTTTCCAGAGCAAATGCTCTGAAAAATACCCCTCGTCTTATAATCGGGGTCGTCTTCTAATCAGACCCCCAAAAAATGCTGGCGCCATGCTGCTTACCGGTCGCGAGCAGCGTCTCGTCTGTTAGAAGCAGGGCAGGAAGCTTGCAGCGTCCTCACAGAACTCTATCTCCCCCCTCCCTCCTCTGAGGGCGGGGCCAGAGAAGTTGCTACAGCCGGTCCCCTGCAGAAGTCTGCGAGTGGGAGATCTGCAGTTCAGGTGAGGGGGTGGGGGAGGGTTTTTGAGTATGTGTGAAGTGTGTGTGATTAAGGGAATGAATGAGTATTTAAATGTTTGTGAATGAGTGTGAGTGTGTGTGTGATAGCATGGATGTGTAAGGGGGGTGGGGGTTGTAGCATGGCATATGGAGGCTGTAATCCCACTGCTATCATCCCCAGGTTCCAGCATGTACTGGCTGCCTTGGCTTGATAGGAGTGTGATTGCTGTTAGCAGTTTGATATATATATATATATATCAAACTGCTAACAGCAATCACACTCCTATCAAGCCAAGGCAGCCAGTACATGCTGGGTTAAAAGGCATATCATGGGGCTGAGTGGCATATAGGGGGTTAAAATGCATTTCTGGACCTCCAGAAATGCATTTTAACCCCCTATATGCCTATATACCTCCAGAAATGCTTTATACCCCCCTATATGCCACTCAGCCCCATGATATGCCTTTTAACCCCCTATATGCCAGAGTGGCATACAGGGGTATAAGGCATATCATGGGGCAGAGTGGCAAATAGGGGGGTATAAAGCATTTCTGGGGGCAGAGTGGCATAACTGGGGGGGGCAGGTTGGCAAATAAAAGGAAATTTAAAAAATATATTTTTCTCAATCATAGCTTTTATTAAACATGAAAATAATTTACATTAATTAATATTTACTGGTAAAACTTTTTCCCTATAGGGTAGTCTTATATTCAGGCTTTTTGTTTTTTTCCTAAATTAATATTTTGATTTTGGGGGGTCGTCTTATAATCGGGGTCGTCTTATAATCGAGCAAATACGGTATTTTAGACGTAAAGGGGCCCATAGGCTTACTCATCCCAACTGTATGTGAGTGGAGGGCTATGCAGCTACAAGGTTTCTTTCATGGTCTGCGTACCACCTGCTGATCACCAACTGCAGGGGGCTTTACAGGACAGAGCAGAGAAATTCTTAGTAGAGAGGTCTGAACTGGTAGCTCCTGTTGAGGGGGCCCAAATGGCAGCTGCCGAGGGCCCCTATGGTAAGGGACAGCTATCCCTTTTGTCCTGCTCTAAAGTTGGCTCTGCATCAAATTCTGTCTTTGAAATAAGCAAAAAGTTGGATTTGGATTTGAATGTTAAAGATTTGATAGAATCTTCTCAATACTAAGACATTTTCTAAAATATTACGTTATAGAGTAGATATACTGATTAACAAAAAAAGTGATGTAACTTACTTTCTTCCCATTTATCTGCAGATTCCAGCAAGGACAGGAAAAAGAAAGAGAATGAGCCGTTAGGAGGATGTATAAAACAGCTGCTAAGAAAAGGAAACGGGATTTAGGCAATAAGGCATTAGTTATACATAGAGGTAATGCTTCTATGAAAGCAAGCAAAGAAAGTGCATAAAGGACCCTTTACTTCAACGTGCCAACATCAGAAAAACATGTGCATTATGTTTTTTAGATTTAGCTTTATTTAATCCAGACCTTGAGCTGTAGGCACATTGACACTGTCCCGAGTGTCTGTAAGAAAGAGCTAAATTAGTTGCTCCTTACCCTGAAAAGTGCAGAGAACCGAGTTAAGATATCATATCCCTTTTGTTCTGCAGTATACAGCCCCTAGAGGGAGCAAGATGTGGTCTTTTATTCTATAAGAGGCACAGATGCTGCCGTCACCCCACCGGACCGCCAGTGCTGTGCCTCTGCCACGGGAAAGTGGGAGGCTAAGACAGTTTATACTTTTTTTTAAGAGAGAGAGGTTAAACCTGAAAAGGGGTGAGCTATGTTTTCTAGTGTAATATACTCAGTGGCGTCTTAACAAATGGGCACACTGGGCAGCAATGTGATTCACCCCGGAGCCCCTAGAACAGCAGTGTATCTATAGGATGGAACAATGAGCCCCCAACTGGCCCTGCTCATCAGAATAGTGCATACTATATGTGTGTATAAGGGCAGTGTATGTGTATATGTGTGTTTATGTACAGGCGTGTTTGAGGGTTATCTATATGTTTGTATATATAGGCAGTGTATATGTGTGTGGGCAGTGCATTGTGTGTATATGGGAAGGCGTGTGTAAGGACAGTGTATGTGTATATTTGTGTATGGGCACCCACTGCCCGCCAGACTCAAAGCTGCTCTCCCTTACATGTACACACATATGCATACTTCTGTTGGTTAATCCTCACTTCCATTATGTTTTGTGTGTGTGTGTGTGGGGGGGGTTTGCATTGCTTTCAATGTGCAATGCTGTTAAGACGGCTCTAAATCTACTACATGCTGTGAAGGGCACTGCATCCTTTGTCTTTGACAAATATTAAAATTCGTTAATTAAGTAATTAAGTTGCTGAAAGAAGAGGAGGGCAAAAGTGGTTAATTAATGGTTATTTAGTTCTTGAAAGAATGTTAGAAAAAGATGAAAGCTCAAAGCAACAAAGAATATACTGGACGTTTAGTATGCTTCTCACACGACACAAATATTAAAATGCAGACAGAGGGGTGCTTACTGCACATTAGTGGAGAGCCTGACTGGCAGAGCCGGTGCGGGTTTGCGTGGGACCCATGCCTGACCTAGAAACGCACAAGGGTTAAATCAGAATTGGGTCAATATGCTCCTTCAACCTTAGGCAGCAGGCCTTGGCTTGGTGTGAGATCTGGGTCAGCTCATGCCCTGGCCAAGTTTGACCAGTTGAGGTGACATAGATAGTTTCTGTGATATGGGATTACCAGGGCCGCCCTCAGACATTTTTTTCCAGAATGGATCAACGACAAAATCTAAAAGGATAAATCCAAAGTGCTTTAAGCCGAGGCAGAACTATTTTTTTTCCCTACAGGATTTGAGAAATGAGGTTCACTCCACAGCAGGTAAAGCGCTTCCTGCTCGGGTAAAGATGGGCGCTGTCATGCGTGGAAATCCCGGGTGAATAAACACAATGCATATATAATACAGTAACCTGGGACAGCCTTAACCTTAAGGTCCAGCATTAAAAAAAAGCAAAGGTTGCTTATTCCAACTCTAGAATCCAGTACAGAAAGCGTGACATTTAAGTGATGGATACTGCTGTCCAGAAATTCTGTCTTTTGGACCAAGGAGGGTTGTTTTGTTTGAGAGCAGATTATCCAGTGATAGAAAGTCTAATCATTTGCGAATGGCAGGGGACTTTTAGAGTGAAGACTGAAAATTACTGTACAGCTCGACAACACATATTTTAATTCAGCTCTCGCATTGGGAAGGCAGCAGAAATCCACAAAGGAATACATTAAACCATCCCAGTGTTTTATAAAAGACACTTCAACTGCAATATAGTATTCTATCCGCCATGGATATAACGCGAGTTATTTATAAAAGGTGATTGTTGTGCAAAGTTTGAAAAGTGGGTCTATCACCATAGCGACCAATTGGTTGTTATAGTGATAAGATACTTTAATGACACCGTCTATAAGGGCATATGGTGTATATATCCAAAGCTATGGCCGTGTTTAATGTGCCCCAAACTCTCGTGCGGATGAATGCACTCCAAATCGAACAACCCCAAACTCCATTAATTAATAGGGTTGCAGTGAATACCAGCAATGAAAGGGTGTATAACTCACTCTAGACAAAGCAGCAAAGAAACAATCAATAACATTTTACAGGCAAATGAGAAAGGTATGAAAGGCCGGGCAGAGTAATTAAGACTTACTTAGACATTATTTCCACACAATTACACAAAGCAATAACAGATATACCTCCTAGATGTTTCCCCTCTCACGCTAACATTATCATTTGTTTTTTATGTGCTGTATAATATCTTCTCTCCCGACATTCTAATCAATGAATTCATTTTCTTCCGTTTGTTCTTCATCTGGCATTGCATACGACTCTACCATGTCAACCATTCCTCAGCCTACATGGTTATCCTGTCCTACCAGCTGATAGACTATCACAATAAGCACCAGCAGGTCAATGAAGACCTCCCCACCGTATTTATCTGCTACAATCAATAATAAAGACCCCGAAACCTCTCCCTTTTTCTCTGATACATGGCCCTTATCCATTTAAACCCTGACCCTTTCAATATGTGAGCTCAGTTGATCCGAGAGTGGGGTGGGGTGGGATGGAGAAGGGAGGTGATGACTTGAACCTGCTTTGGGATATTGATATTTGGATATTACAGGGAGGTCACAGTTCTACAAGATATATTGGCTGTCTTATTCCATGCACGACAAAGAAATCCCAACAGTATACAGAAGCGATATGTTGTTATCCCCTTTGACTCCTCATATATTGAATCTTAATAGTACGCACTCCGATACTGTAGAAAACAATTAAAGTGACATCGTAGGCACATTCCAAATGGATTTTATGCGGTGATTTCAATGTACGGCTCTTGCGAGCCTTGGGGAGTTTTCAGTGTCTCAGTGCAACACGCTCGCAGCGAAAACTAGGGCAAGCTAAACGTCTTGGAAATTATAGCAACATCCTCAATGAGTTATTATGACCTTGTCAGCGAGCGCTATGGAGTGCTCTTGAAACAAAACAACACAAAAGAAAGGTAGGCTTGGGAGTGAGTTACAAATAGAAATGATTATATGCAGAGGACTCTAATTATGTTTCAGTATCAGGCAGAACGCAGGGAGGGGAACTAATGTTATATTAAAGATGTAGGCAGTGCCTCAACTATAGATTCTGTAGGGTACAGTCACTTTGTATAAAGCTCTCATATAGACAGTTAATTAGAGCAGTGTCTGATTCAGGAGAAAGCACATCCCAATAACCAGGCCCAGACTGGCTACCTGCACCAAACACGTATCCAATATGTAGAGCGTGGCAGCCCACATCCAGCTATTGGCCACACGCAGTCCATCAGACGGCTGGTGGCCTTAAAGTGCCAGCCCATCATCGCCAGTCCAGCCGTGTCAAAAGCCCAGTAATAGTAAACTTACAGTTTGTCTAAAACAACAAACATTTTGGGATTGATTCACTAAATGGAGAGCTGTCAAGACAGTTCAACTCCCCGACTTCACTGTTCATTATGAAGGTCCGACCCCAGTGAGCTTCTGCTGCTGGAAGATCTTGGTGGCCCTGCATAATGCATTGTCAAATCAGCAAGATTTGTTCGAAGTCTCTTCACCCATCGCATTATGCATTACACAGAGCCAACTTGGGCCTTTTCCAGGAGAAACTTGCATGTGTTGGACATTCATAAAGTTGAAACTCACAAATCTCCTGCCAATTTTCCCTTTAATATAGCTAGAGACATTAAAAGCAGTAATAGAGAGATGGTTATGCACCTTATCGATCATTATACCTCACCTAGAGTATAATGTACAGCTCTGGAGAACCCATCTCCAGAAGCATATAGACATTCTACAGAGAGTTCAGAGAAGGGCTACAAAAATCCTAAATGGTTTGCAGGATAAAAATGATCAGGAACTCAAAATATATAGCTTCGAGGAAAGAAGAGAGAGAGAGAGAGAGGGGGGATGTGACAAAAACATTTAAATACATAAAGGGATTTTCCAATCTAGACACCCAAATGATTGAGAACTCAATGTTATCGTGAGAACTCAATGGACCTGACTCAATGGGCTCCTTTAAACTATAACATGCTTCTGAGAATTGGAAGGTTTGTTATTTAGCCATATCTAAAACCTGCCCACAGAAATAAATTCTCTGACCGAATCAATGGATTGGGCTATGTACTAAGAACAAACACAATCTAGGTCTATGATTATGGAGATCGCTCTAAACTGCACAGGTGTTAATCCCACAGCCTACTAGTAGACTAATGCCATGTAACCAGTTTGCTCTTTGGGTTCTTGTAGCTATTTACAACCACAAAACCAACATTAACATTGACATGATTACTCTGAGTGCCTTAAAGAACCCCATAAAAAGAATTGTGTTACATAAAATACACAGCGTACACGTTACCTTTTCATATTAGCTTGAACAACGCTTGTCTTTGTAGAAGACAATGCTGTAAATAATACATTTACCGGTATACACCATTAAAAAATAACGTAGTCTTTCACCTCCTGCTATTTTGGAATTTCAAAATTCTCTTATGTTATACTAAAACTTAAGAGCATTTATTATTATTACTCATGCCAAGCATACATAATATAACATGAGGATATGCAGGCCTGGACTGGGAATCTGGGAAACAGGGCCAATGCCTCGTGGCTTCTGACCAACAGCGCCCATTAGCCCTCCTAATGTGGAAACAATGTAAAAGAATAATTTATTCACTAAAATAGACTGGCTCAGCATCACATCCACCATTTTAGTCAATAAATTATAAATAAATATACTAGAATATTCTTTATATTATTAATTATTTATAGATGGCTTGTATACCCTGGATATATCTGGATGAATACGGTGTACTATATATATATATATATATATATATACTTGTGCATTAGGACTTATGCATTAGAGAGGTGCAGAAACGCTTCTCTTTCTCAGTGGATCCATCTGCGTTATTCTGGTCTCTTGAAGTACCTCCGCAAAGGGTGGAGCAACGGCACATCCCAGGGACTGCTTCTCCCCTGTTCCTCCAATCGGGAGAGGGTGTGTGTGCAGAGACTCTGTCCTGTTGCAGAAGCGCTCCGGGATAACACAGCGGAGAGCAAGGAGAAGCGAACCAAAATAAAATAGAGGAAAGAAGACAGAAGAAGCGAAGAACAAGAAGAGGCAAGAAGAGAAGTGGAGCTGCGGAGAAGTAGATGAGCACACGGAAGCGATTGGTGGAGAAAACGATGTTTTTTCCCGAAATAGACCAAAATCGAAATGAAAAATTTGTCCGAATTGTTTTTGGTCCATGTGCACAGGTCCAATATATATATATATATATATATATATATATATATATATATATATATATATATATATAGTACGAAAAACCTTTTTCTCCTTCTGTGTCAGTACTTTTCAAGATGTTTCAATGTTATTGTCATTTTTAATGTTATTGCTAATCTTTATATATATATATATATATATATATATATATATATACACATAGTTCAAGCAAAAGATCTCTGCTGTAAATCTTTGAATTCTGCTGATGTAGTTATATGCTATTCTGCATTAATCAATGTGCCTCTGAAATCACCGCATTATCTATATATCACATTACAAGATCCAACTTTTAGTCTGCATGCCAAGGAATTAAAGGCCTCTCCAGATGTCTCCAGTGAGACCCACAAAACCTGTACGTTATTTCTTAAGTACTTTTATTATTTAGTTATTAGTTTTATTTTTTTTTGTCAATTTTGTTTTTCCAGCCTTAGTCTCTCTAAGTGCATTAGATTATACTATTTAAATGTTAAAGGTGTGCATCTCGAAAGCATCACAAACATTAATTCAGATCCTCTAGATTGTAAGCTCGTTTGAGCAGGGACCTCCTTACCTGTTGTTTCTGTAAGTCAAATTGTTATGTTATGTACTATTTGTTATGTCCTGTCTACCCATTGTACAACGCTACAGAACATGATGGTGCTATATAAAACAATAAATAATAAATAACAATAAATGATAATAATAATGAATGCACTTGTAGTGTATGTTAAATCACTGATTGTAATACAGTAACAACTTTCTTGGATCCAAGGGTGTTCATCTACGTCGAGACCAAGGACTGATTAAAGCAGGAAGAATTCTATGTTTCCGTGTGATGTGAGCTGACCAAGGTGCTGATGTTGTGCTGTGCTTATCACATGGCTCCGGCTAATGTTGTTGATGAGTTGTCCCTGGTCTTGAAGTATGTAACATGCGGGTGTTTAAGTTATATTTTAAAGAACTGGATTTAACCATTATTATGATTATTTATCATGAATACGAAAGGCATCGAGATTAATGGAATTTGGAAGCTGGGTTGGGAAAATGTCAAGATCTTACTTACAATCTTTTGGTATGTCGATGGCATGGAGAGTGCTGCAGAGGAGGGAGAAGAGGACTGTCCCCAACAGACTGCTTCCTGATGTCACTGCCATGGCAGAGGAGCGGCTTCTTAATAAATCCACGAAGAAAGACAGAAGGGAATCTACCTTAAAGAGAGAGAGAGAGAGAAGAGATAAGATTGAGTGACAGCAATCAGACCCTGCACAAAAAAAAGAACCACCCTCCCTTTACAAGATCAGATATTGTGGGGGGAGGGGCCGGCTGATGGTGTCATATTTAGTGCTCATATTTAACTCTTTAACTGAGAATGAGGCTGGCTGGAATAATTATAAACATTAGTCTTTGTTTTTTAAATAATTGTATGTTGATTAATTTATTTATTTTATTTTATTAAATCCTTAAATTAACATATATCACTGAAAAATGAAAAATAAACATGAAGAAGAGACGGGCAGATGATCGACATAAAAAAAAAAATATATTGGACTTACACTGTCCTCATCATAGCAATATAATAAACAAATCTTACTTGATATTGTGTTCTTGCTAATATATATCAGGCGTGCAGAATAATTACAGCTGGAACATATCCATTGGCATTCTCATTATTTTCAACCCTTTTATTAATTATGTCATTTATGTTGAATAACCAATTTTTGTAAATTACATTTTGTTAAAAAACTTTGCAAACCCAAGGAATCTAGGAAAATAATTTCCAATAAATTAGTTGAAGGATCTTCTGTTGTGTAATGCAGTTAATACAGTTTAATGTATGTTATATTTTATATTAGATATATGTAATAGGTTCATTTGGTAATAGTGACGTCATTACAGTTTAATGCCTGGAAGGACGTACAGTACTGGTGTCGGTGTCAATGGGCTAGCAGGCAATGGTTTTCAGATGGAGACGCTCCTGGCACGTGGATAGATACATGAATTGGAGAATCACAATGTACTATGTGATAGCTACATAGGAGAAGCCGAAAGAGGGAAAAGAAAAGGAGGAGTGACCCGACTGCACTCTCACCCACCGCCTGCCTCCTTCCGACTATGTCTGCTATATACAAGCAGCTATGAAAGAAAACAGGTCTCTTTAATTATGGAACAAAAAGAGCTCCACTTCTCCGTAGAGACATGCGTCTGCCAGACAAAGCTGGTCTCCATGGGAGGTGGGGAAGAAGACAAGGGAGTAAGAGCCTGTGGAGCCAGCTGAGATCATACACTATTCTAGACTCCATATATCGTCCATAAAATTCTGCTTCATAACCGAGCCGGGATTTAAAGTCATTCGATCGGTAGGGAATAAGCTGTTGCTGATGTAGAACGTCTCTGGCAATGTACACAGGTACAACAGGTCCCCACCCTTAATATAATACGGCCTATTCCTTTGCCAAAACTAAGTCAAGATGGTGAATCACTTCGCCGATCTACACATCAAGCTAGGCTCTAGAATACGTGATGTAAGACGGTCAAAATTACATATGATTTTTAAATAGAAACTAATATAATTGTTAAATCACCTATGTTTATAGGCTAAATCATATGCACTATATAGTTATCTAAAGTGTTATATAAAGCTTATATTCTATCATAACCCACTATATTTCTATCAAGAGGTCATAGTTAGAGGTTTAGATGTAATGTGAGGATATTTTACTTTATAGAGAGGGTGGTAGATAGGTGGAACAGCCTCCCATCTGAGGTGGTAGAGGCTAATACGGTGAGGGTATTTAAACCTGCATGGGATACGCATACGGCTCCTGAATGAAGACAAGTCCAAGGACCGAGTGCATCAGGAAAAACGGGCAGACTAGATGGTTCTTATCTGCTGTCAGATTCCATGTTTCTATGCAATGCACGTTTCATGATTGTTAGAACAGAATTGTCTTTTTGCATATGATTTTACAATTTTATTATTCCAACTTAGAAATAATAACTGGAGTTACAAGACAAATAAAATGTGTGTTTTAGCAGAAAATATTCTATGTTTCTCTAGAGCAGAAGGGAAGAGGGGGGGAACAATCCATTTCTTTCAATGTCTCTTCTAAATTATACACACAATTACTTGCATTGTATTCATACTATTTAGGAAACTATCTTTTCTGGCACCTCTTTGCAACAAAATAACAACATTGCATTGTCTCAAATTGTTTGGTGTGCTGCATACAGAATAATAAACTCTCTGGATTGTGTCTATTCTTTTTCAAATCATTAATAGTTTCAGCATAGGCGATACAATAAATACAGAGGCAGCTCCTTGAAGCCCTACTCGTAGAGTATATGTGAGCCCTATGGTCTCAGGGGACCTATGAGTGGATCTTTAGGGGAGGTGTGACACCAGTTTTTCAAAATGCGAAATTATTACATCATATAACACTTTAAAAACTCTTATGTGTTGATGACTGGCCTCTTACACTGCATTAGAGACTATTTTACACCAGAAGAGTTAAATCCCAGTGGTATAGAAACGTAGAATTTGACGGCAGATAGGAACCACCTGGTCCATCTAGCCTGTTATTCTAAATCCAGGGTAGCTTTATGCCCAGCCCATGCATATTTAAGTTTTCTCACCTCTACCTGCTAGGATGCTCTTCCACTTATCTACTACCTTCTCAGTAAATTGAGCCAAACCCTGCATAGCTAATTACTTCTCTTCCTTGACCTCCTCACCCGTCCTACTTAAGCTGCCAGAACCCATCCGCTTTTAGTAAATGGGAGGAAATCTGATGTAAACCTGGGACAAAGTAATAAGATAGCTGCTCTGAACGGCATACAGATAAGGTGCATCAGTGTTGCTTTAATATGTAAAAGTGTAACATAGGGTTCTCGGCATAATGTATTCACACTTCCCCTAATATTGGATATCAACACAACTAATGTATTTGCTTGGAAGCCCAGAGTGTGCTATCAATATCTGTGCCACACTTATTATTTGACATCATAGGTGATTGAGGCTCTAACCCTTTTTTTGGAACTTTCAGTACTTGCACACATGTCCTAAAATATTAAAAAAAGTAACTCACAACTCAAAATGAATAATTTCTACATATGGAAAATGCCACTTCTATGGTGCCACTATTGGAATTCTTATCAATTGAGCTCATCGCCATTTATTCCTTCCTCTGTCCGCGCCTAGTGTTCTCTCTAAAAACCTGTCCTTGGTATTCCCTTGAATGTAGACGCCGGGTCCTTTAGTATGATTCATTTAATCTACATCTATCCTTTGGATGTCACGCAGGGAAGCACTATTAATTCATAGATCCACACCATAGAACGCACACACACACAAAAATTGCTAAAATCCAAGCAAAGTACTGCTAAGTGCTGACAATTCACATCATCACCTTGACATAAGCTGTGAGCGAGGGGACGTTAAATAAACAAGAAATAACTAAAGCCTGGGTTGTCCTTATTGATAGATTCTGTCTAGGACATCAAGGTTTCTGGCACAGCCATCGATTTTGATGAGTTTTGAGGTTCAGGGTAGTGAAGTTTGTGCCACCACGGAGACAAGTGCTTTCTTGTATGCAAGCAAAATATTTAATTCTTTATTGACTCTTCTAAAAGAAAGAAATATAAAGAATATAAAGAAATATAACACCAGCTCATCTGCCATGTCAAGATACTCCATGAGAGGTAAGAAAAACCAGTGGGGACCAGACCAAGAACACGCATGTGATAAGAAAGTGGAAAAGCCTTTGGTAGAGGACCCGAGGTTGAGGAAGACACATATCACCCATAGGAGTGAGAAGGGAATTTCTTCTTTTTTTTGGTTTTTATTGTTTTATAAGTTTTCACGCCATTGCCATAAATCAGGGTCGAGCGTGTCCCCGTTCTTAATTGGAGATTCAGCCCATTCCAGCACCTATAAAGACCCTAATTGTGCCCCATATGTAAAACTGGCAGTGAAAAGGAGCTCCATGAGAAGCTGATTTAAGAGATGTTGATGGAAATGAGAGGAGCGAAGAAAGAGGGTCACAGACAGAGTATATACGTGAAACATAGAGAGCTGTACCAGAAGCTGAGAAATATTGGAAGAGTATGATATCAAAAAATAACATTACACACCCAGGAAGAAAAAGGCAGCTGTCCTGATAAATCTCTGCTCTCAACCATATGTCTCTCTGCAACTAACTTTTAAAAATTAATGAGGTCTTGGACCGATAATTGCTAATGGCTTTCAAATTGTCTTTGGAACAGCATAGCGGCCGCCATAAGAAAATAGAACTTCTTGTAAACTATACACATAAAAAGATTTGGTGTTTAAAGTCAAACATGAAATAATAGATTTTAAGTACCTATTAATCATAGGAACTTTAATGTAGATCCATAATATATAAGGCCCTATGTATAGATTAGCTCTCTTGGGAAAAACAACTTGTAAAACTGTATAATGGTATATATATTTCTTTTTTTTTTTTGCGACTAGGTACTTCCAGTTCATGACATCTGTGGATTTCATTGCGAACCAAGGTTGCTTCGGGAACTCCTTATCTATCAATGCAGGAAATGGATTAGTAGAGAATTGATTTAAAAGGAGGAGTCGGAGAAAGAGAGTAAAATCTTTAACACCTCTGTTGTTCCCACTGTTAAGTTAAATAATTGAATAAATGGACAGAAATAGCTTCTAGCCATAGACCAAGACCCAGTGGACATCTGCTGGTCTAAATAATTCAGCGGGGGTGGGGGAGGTTGGCATTTAAGATACATGTTCTTATTTCTCTGCTCGTCCACAGTTCTCCACTCTGTATACCAAGGAGAAGCATGAGACAATGATGCCTTCAGACTGGGGCTTGGATGGTCCTACAAAATTGGCAAGAAACATGAACAAATGTGGTTCTTGTAGGCATCTTGAATGCATGCCTTTCAATATTTAAAACAGCCAATGAGAGACATGTTTGCTTTAGGGGGTGTGGATAGAAGCGTGGTCAGAGCCGGGGTATGATTGTATGCTTCTAGACTTTGAAAAGTGGTGAGGGTATATCATCGATATATAGACATATCTGGTATATGTTCCAATACATCCTAGAAACAAAAGGATTATGTGCGTCTTTTGTGTTTCATCCACTCTTGTATAAAAGAAGCTAGTCTCATAAAGAGCCATTTGGGTCGTTGTTTCACCCTGAACACTTTAAAGACTTGTATTGTATTTCGAAGACTAGATTATAATAAAATGTAACAAATATATCAACAATTTTTTTAAGGTTCTCCGAAGAGTACTTTTTCAACATTGACCATTACAAACGGATACTCCGAAATACATCCGAAGAGTGTTTTTATCTTAATGCTAATTTTTCTTAAGGTTTCCCTCCCACTTTCAGTCGGTCCGCAGTCGGTGGATTGTATTTTTATTATCAGACAATATGCTTTACATATATCTGTATTGTTAACAAATATGCCACAATGCTAGTTTCTGTGTGGGCAGCATAGCTGCTGTACGCCATCTAGTGTTGAATGTGAGTAAGTGCGCTTACCATAGCCCATGTCATATAAAAAAAGTAGCAAACCAGGCTTCACTTTAATTATGGGATATGGTGAATTTATTTAACATATCTTCTAATAAAGTACTGATTTTCATTTTAATGAATGTGAGACCAATGAATTAAAAACGAACAAGGTGCGTGGGAGACAATATGACTCACACCTATTTAGCTAGGGTTGTGAAAAGAAAAAATTTGATCAGAAAAAAACATTATTCCATCTATTCTAATACATTCATACTAAAAAATGATAGACCTTGATGATCCTAACCAACTCAACGGGTTTTATGTAAGAAAAGCCATTGTGATGCAACTGTGGTCTTGTTACCATAGCAACCAAAGACACGTTACTGCTGATTGAGTCCATATGGTTTAGAATGGTATAGATTTTTATATACACCTGGATATAGTATAAATATATCAAAGCAGAGTTACAGCAATTAAAAGACACGCAGCAGCCATCTTTGCCTTGAATTCTTATAAACGTCAGATCTTCACCCTGCAAATGATTGAAGGAATGGAGCAAAGTGAGCCGACATTTGCAAATCAAATTGCAATAAGTGGACCTGAAGCAGCTTTTAACGATAATGCAACCCTTCAACATGTCATGTGTAGCGTCGCCCTGCAAAATGCCTGTGAATGCATTAGATTAGTGCACTTGACAAGCGCCTGGGATGCACATCGGCATCGCGGCTCTTCACAATCTGCGTGTACTCGCCATGGAACCAAGGCTTACGCCGTGTTCATTGAATTATTTATGTAACTTATGCCCTCTTTCTGTTACAAGAAGAAAGGAATTTAGCTTACGCGTATAATGTGTTGTATATATTTTTTACTGTTTTTTTTTTTTATTAATATATGCATTCACCACTGAAAAGGGGATGAAAACAGTTATGTTATTCTAGAAGTTATTGGTGAAGTTGTGTAATCTCCATAGCAACCAAAATAATGTTATTTCTTGGAACTTTATACATAATTTTTAATATATATATATATGTACATGGTGAATACATTGTGATAAAGTTTTTGTTTTCTTCAAATGGTTAGCAGAGAATGCTGACCGTATATCGCACTGTATTAGAAAACAGGAGTCGGTAGATTATAATGTAAATTGGCCTAATAGCTCCTACTTTCATGGGATTTACAGCAAAGCCCCCTATAGATCCAATTTTGCCTCTAATCCTCCAGGCTAACCATGTACTTAGAAGGGATTGTTAAACCAGAGGGAAGGCGCGCGGGTACGGCTGAATTCAGGGACGCCAGATTGCTGATACAATGCTACCACTGCGCCGGCACCCGCCTGGCTCTGTACAAAAGGAATGCCCTTCACATGGCAGTTTTTTTTTGTTTGTTTTTTTTGAGAATAGTAATTTTATTTGCACAAAAAAAAGAGAGATGACTATCTTCTGCCAATAACATCTGAAGGGCACTGCTCTTGTTTGAAAGAACAAATACGTACAATCAGCAGCTGGGTGTTCCCTACGGTGTACAACAAGCTAAGGCAACAGCTAAAAGGAGACTTTCAAGACGGACTTTATAGATTTTGAGAGTCTTCTTGGATGCAAAGTGTAAATGGGTCCTCAGCAGAGGTTTAAAAAATAATGTTAGGGTTGAGAAACCAGGTTTATGTGTTCAAGAACCAATCCTATGTTCATAGATCCATAGAGCTATCCTCAAATAGAACTAGGTTGTATTTTAGGAGCCATGGCTCTCTGGATGTTTAGTTTTGCCAAGCTACCATCGTACAACATCTAAAACTCCTTCGTAATGGTCCAGTGGAAGAAGTAGTCTGTTGGCACTGGTGTTCTACGCCGCAGGTGCCATTGGGCGTACGATGATAAAAGGATCAAAATCAGATTCGTACACATTTTTATTTCATTCATAATATCATAAATCATGGTGGGTACTGGTTACTGTGGCCCATGGCATGTCCACTCTTTTGCCTCGTTTTCCTTATGATTTGTTCCACCAAACCAAGCTTGAGCCAGATTCCTGGCTTGGCTTGGAGTCTATGATTGAAATGAAAAAAGCACCCAATACGTAAGTACTTAATATACTCGGAATGTAGAAGACCACTTCATTCTGATGTGAAAATCATACTTGCGTCTGAAATGCCAAATCAATAAATAATTTTTTTGCTGTTATTCATACTTATTTCTGAATTTTATCTGAAATGCCTTCAATGTGCAGTCCTGTTTTATCCCGCCTTATCTTCATTTCTGTTACTCTAGCTATAATTTTATACATATTTTTATATAAATATCGATTTTTTTTTTAAATATGATACTCTTTCTCACCCGTCCATGGTAACTTTAGAAGATGGAGTCCCAGGTGACCTTCAGAAGTGTGAGGGTTCTGCTCCCCTATTGTTTGGTGTATTTAACCCCTTAAAACTATCATTCTGAAGGGGGTTAACTTTACGCAAACTGTAAATTTACACATCTTAGTTTGATAACACACCTGCCACAATACGGCGGGCTTATAAATTACATTCTGACTTCAATGAACTATCCTCGAGTCAGCACTTACTGGGGTCTCCTCAATCAGCACATTCTAGGCATGCGGCGGTGACACCAACATTAAAAACACTTCTGAATAAGGAGTCCGGAGATAGACAGGGAGGCTTTATCAGCAAGAGGGTGTAATGAGGCAGATGACAGCTCGTAGCTATCAAATCAGCTTATTAGGTCCGAAAGTGAAAAGATGAACAAGAGGCAGGGAAGATAGACAAGGGACGGCGACAGGGGGGGGGCAGGGGACTCGCGAGAGAGAGGGGACCGGGCCAGCGTCACGCTTCTGGAGTTAACATGCGGTGATGCATGTCATAAATTTCTCTGTGAATTGTCACCAAGATGGCTTTCATTAGTCCGACAACCAGGGCAGCTTACATGTTTTCTCCCTGTATGTAATATGACAGCACTGGCGGTGCACATAGACGGACAGGATGCTCCTGGCACTTTGCGTTAAATCAGGAGCAGCCGCGGTACACGGAGTATAATACAGTCCAGCGCCATTTATTTTGCATCTTTTATTACAATCTCTAATAGACCTGAGAAGCCTATATCCGCTGACGGCCATAAAAATAAAGCGTGCATGGATGGGGTGAAATGTAGAAGAGCTTAACCCTTTCCCGGCTAGCTGGCGCAGATGGGGTAGGGAGGCAGATCGACACACATGGGCAGAATTCTCACCAGTGGCGCTAGTAGGGTTGCCATCTAATCAAGGGATTATTCGGGGCACATACACATTCGGCTGGTAAATTACTAGCAAGCTGGCGAACCTAGGTGCCAAAAGGGAGGTCGTTTTTGCATTCCAAAAAGAGAGGTTTACCAGGGTAAAAGAGGACGGGAAGTGTGATCGGACCCCCAGTCTGAAACCTGTAGAATTATTTGACGTTCTGCCAACTTCCTGGTGGCATTATCCCTTTTTGTTAATAAATTACGATTTGATAAGCAGACAGATCCCATTGCTTTAAATATTGTGTTTGCTTTCACGAATCGCCCCCAGAGAGCGAGGGGAAGCACCAGGCCAGGCAAAGAAACAGGAAATCCTTAAATCTTCACAGCGGGGCATCTATTCACTCAATGCCAACCGAGCTCGAGCTGTCACGATGCCATTGCTTTGACGCCGGTGTAATTAGGGTCCCTAATGTTGTAGCTATTTCTGACCCTGAGAAGTTTGGGTGCTTTTATTTACCATTATGATGGCAGAAGAGGTATTTTGACCGACGCCATGAGGCGGTATGTGACACCTGCAGCTTCTCCCGTAGCTGAGCATTTCCCTGTATCTCTACCCCCCCCAGCTGATGCTTTCAGGGCTTTCCCTCCTCTCATCTTACCATCCCTGGGGAAACCTAACAGACTGGTTGCTGCTGGCTGGTCCCTAGTTTCCATGGCAACCGCATGGCAGAAAGCTGATGATGCTTAAAATATAATGTTTAACCACTTCTGAGGAAAACTATGCACGGATTAAAACAACATATGTGTGAAGACAGGCTGCTCTATGTATATAATTGCTTTATAACCGAATATAGCTTTATAAATGCTGTGCTAGTGTGTAAATAAACATACATGTGTGTGCGTGCACATGCACATACTTACATATAAGTCAATAAACGTATCTATAAATATATTTTCGCAGGCAATTTATCATTAAGTCCATTAATCAATGTTATCCCCGCACCCTTTCCTTACCACTAGCTCTGAAGTACAGGCACTCACCCCTCCCCCACTTCACCTCCCCCACAGCTCTCCCAGCCTTCCAGATCATGATGTAATATAGAATATGCCCCGGGGTGGAACCAGGAGAACATTCATCCCTTTGTAAATGGACTTAAATGCTGATCCAGTTTTTAATGAATGTATTTTGGGATAACCAATGTAAGTTTTCCTTTTCCCGACATAATATGATGTCATATTGATAATGAACTGTTCTAAATATACAGATTTTGACATGAAAACTAAAGGATCGTTCCTGTTAATTAACACTACATACAGCAATGTGGCCCAAGATTTCTGTGCCTGTCCAACGCAATGTCCGTCTCTTACCCCATGTTGCATGTGCTTTTGAGGGGAACACCAGGATATGATGTCATACCCCGCACTGAGTATAGAGAATTCAGGGTACTAATAAGTGACCCCTATATACACCCCTGTACTATGGCCTATAGGGTCATTGGCCATGATAGCCAGTGAACACTAAAAAAGCCAAGCTCTCCCAATCAAGCCGACAATTAGTGACTATGATTCTAAATCCTTTCCATCATGTTCATGACAAATATTGTGTGGTTCCTATACTTCACAATATTAAATCATTGATGTCGTAAAGGTACAAATAGCTCATAAAATATAAAATTATCATCATAATTCATTAGTGGAAACGGATGTCTAGCTATTCTTGGACTACAACTCCAATGAACCAACCAGAAGGACCGCAGTGGACTGGCGGAGGATTATGTGAATTGCAGTCCCACGACGGCTGGAGGCCAATGCCAACCTTTTTCTTCTGGCCTTAAATGAATGACATGGATACTCAGCGTGGCTTCATTTCCTCCCTGGTCTTTCGTTAGCCCTCCTATTAAATATAATACCCACATCGCCAAACCGCATCAGTCCGACTCATCAAGCTTATTAGATGTTCTCCTGCGGGGGCAGCCAGATATCTTCTTACATCTTATTTTCACTTTGTTCTCCATCTCTGTGTCGAGGGGAACGCTGCTGCCGACGTCACCATAGAAACACGTCGTGCCTTATTATCCTACACAAGGCTACGGCTTCCAACCTTCCCCGGGCTGAGGGGCTACTGACGCATTGCAGAGTAAAGAGATCTAGCTTATACTTTTCCACAGACAAAAAGAAACAACAGGTTTGTTGTTTTGCTTTCATTCCTTTGTTTTTGTTGATAAACAAGTCAGTGTTGGTAAACAGAAACATCTGTGCGGCAAATCGAACGGGTACAAAAGTTTGAACGTGGCGGATGTACATTTCCCATCTGTGTTCCGTTTGTTCCAAATTTTAAACCTCTTTTCAGGTTAAAGTGCGGACATTTTCACTCCAAGAATCCTGGATTCTTGCCCCGTATGCATTTGCTGAGAAACTACATTCTTGAGCAAAAATCTCAATTTTGAGCTGTTTTTATATGAATTTGGATTTTTTTTTTTTTAAATCAGAGATTCAATAAAAAAAAACGTAATCACTACTGTAAGGAAATGATACTGCTTTTTTTATCAGTTGGAAGTCCTTCTTACTTCGCTGCACATTGAATATTGGCCCATTGTGGTCTCCTTTTATCTATTATGGTTCTTGCTTTCTGTCACACAACAGCAATTAACTTTAAGGCACAACAGCGCAACGAGCGAACTCATTATACCATACCCACGGAACGGAAAAACTACAACTGGATCATCTGCGCATGGTCGACCGAGGGATTTGCTACAATTGCCCTCCGACTGTGACTTTTACTGGAAGACTCAGGAAAATTAGCATGGTGAATTCAAAGTGGGAAGCTGGGAGTAATTGGGCACTGATCCAAAGCCCGGTCATATATTTTTTAATCTCTCCTCTGCCGTCCACCTTCTCGTTGAGTAATCCATTACTTTGGCCGTTTGCCATCCAACTGCCGAACGCCGTATATATGGTCAAGACCACAGGGATTAAATTATCGAGATTTATCTCTGCTGTAACTGGGAACATATGCACATTCCACTAGTGGAGAGGGAGCTATGGGAGAGACCGAAAGAAGACACATTTACAGCGAATCTTTAGAAATGTCAGATAGCAAAGCATTGTGCTTAGACAAAAAAAGGGGAATTTTTATATATATATATATATATAATATAGCCTTTTTTTAACAATTTCACTACCGTAAACACATTTAAAGGGGGCAGTTAGAAAAGAAAGGAGAGAAAAGAGAGAAAAGAAAGGAAAATAAGAAAAGAAAAGAGCAACAGAGGAAAATAATGGGAGCACGCAATTTATTTCATACAATGAATCTGCTCTGACAATTTCCTATCTAGGTCAGGTAAAGCACCTCTATCAAAATTTAAATTAAAGCTAACCCATGCCTCCACCGCCTGGAAGAGACTTCTGTAGGAGTCATAAGAAAATCACATCACGTATGTAACAGTAGGCTTAATTTGTTTAACAGTAGGAAGCTTATGAGAGCGTTTGGTCGGGTTTTCTTACCAACGCAGAATTCTTTTTGCAGCTAGCTAAAGAAAAGATAACTGAGATAAGCGTTGTGTAGGCAGCGGAGATCTTAGGCCGTTTTATGGAGGTCATCTGATATCTCCTGACCAGCCCAGAGAGCTTCAAAATCAATTGAGCCAGTAAGGAATTACTATGTGAACCATAAGAAATGTTTACGTCGATGACAGAAAACCTATGGAATAAACTGTCAATAAAGTTTAAAAAAAAAGTTAATTTCATAACAATTTTCTATTTTTTCATACAAAAAACTACTGTCTTTGTTCTGTTAGGTTTACTAAAAAAAAAAAAAAACTAATATGGGAGCGTTGGAAGAATTGACGAGCTTGTATTTTTCAGCCTAATTCATTATGTAGCTATGGAAACAAAAAATGTTATTGAAAATGAACGTCTTGCCTAGCTCAAGAATGCGTCTTGCTGCAGCCGGCATTTCAGAGGGATTCCGTAAAGACTATACCAGGGCAGAGAAAATGCCGCAGGCTCTGAAGATGTATTATAACCTATGCAGGCCTCCTATTGGCTGATGATGATGTCATGATTTATAGCGGATCGTGGCTGTTTCTACCTGGAGCTGTATCTAGGAGGCATGATAGTGAGCCCCCATGGTTCACATTTCTCTTTCACCCATTTATCCTCCAAATTAATTTATAACTAATTTTATTTTTCTTATTTATTTATGTGCCTCGTTTAATATGGACCAGGAGAGTGATGTGTGGTGGGTGAGGGTAAGGGAGATTGATTGAGTCACTTTAGTAAAGTACGTACTTGGAGTTTAACCTGGAGTCTCCCGGTGAAGCTGCTTCCCAGGATCTCCAGATCGCTCTCCTTTATCTTTGGGACAGGGGTTAGGGGTTTAGCCACGCCTTGACTTGGGAACAGCACTGGTTTAGCGGCATAATGTCAAGTTGAAGTCCTGGTACCTTTTACAGTTAGAAGTTTATAGGAACAGCAGTAGTTATAGTGATGGACCTCAGGGTGTAGGACATAATTACTAAATTAAACATGTCACAGAGTTCTTCCCAGATGTCCCTATATATTTATATATGTATATATATATATATATATATATATATATAGATCCCTATAGATGTACTATAGATGATTCGGTGTTTGGTGTTATTCACTGGTTGTTGTATAAAGAAAAGGTTAATAACGCTGTTGCCCTTATTCACAATTCTGGTATCTCTGTCAGTATTTGGGTTGGAGGAAAGGCTGGACTGAAGCTGACGAGTGGACCCTGGCACTTTAAGGCTGGCAACTGTCAATTACATGAGTGCGGCTGACAACCGCGTGCGGAAAGGGCATATCCAGCCAGCGGGCACATGCTGTAGCACCCAGATCGGGTGTGTGTAAAGTGATGTTGGCCTTTATGAAAATAAGGTCCTTGATAGAGCTGGAGGTCATATGCAAGTGTGGTTACATGGAATGACCTTCAAGTAGAGGCGAAAGTGATCAAAGGGATGGCTCCTAAATTCCCAGGATGTCCCAAAAGAATGGGTAGCTTAGATAGGCCTGATGGCGTAAATAGTGATTGCGGTTTGTACCGCCATCACTATTGATCTAGAACTAATAACTCCTATGGACTTGCACGAGAAAAGTTGGGTAAAATATGATTAAAAATATGTATCAAACTAACGAAAATCCAGAAAGCATGTTGAAAACTGTCAAAAAAAAAAAAGGCTGGTGAAGGTTGGACTACAATGAATCCCACCAGAACCATTAGTTAAATGCTAGGGAAAGGGGCTCCAGCCCAACTAATTTTAGGTCTAACTATACCTTTCCTGCAGGCAATGTACGCCACATTCCTCTTAAGGTTACAGGGTTAAAAAAAAAATAAAGACATAACCGCATATTGATAAAACCATTACCCCGGCCGCAATGCTCAGTGGCTACATTGATCAACTGTAGTCATAGCCCCAGAGCAGCAAAATCTGTATTGTCTGCTAGGAAAACAGTATATACAGTGTCACCGAAACTATTCATACTACTTACATTAAAGTGGACCTGTCACCTAGAAAATCTATAGAACATAAAAATGGTCTGCGTTTCGCGCCAACACTTTTTTTTTTAAAGTAATTCTTAAAGGGGCATTCACATTCTTAAATGCAGATTGGAGTGCACCTTGCATTTATATATATATATATATATATATATATATATATAGCAAAACATTTCCATATGGTTTTCTGATCACAATCTAGTTCAGTGCAATGACGAATGATCTTATCTCAAAGAACAGTTATATTTAAGTCATTTTTTATGAGGGATATGATTAGGAGGGCCATAAAAATATAAAAAAATAATAAATTGGAGAACACAAAATTGCCATATAGAACGGCATCGTTTAAAGCAGTAGTCAGTGATTTGGGCGTTCTGTAAGTAATTATTTATGCGATTTAATTTATTTTACTGGTTATCCAGCATTAATGTAAAGAGGTATATGACTGGTTAATTGTTTATTGCAGGATGATAACAAGCATTGCCTTCCCTGTGGATAGGGATTACGGATTAGGGATTACTAATTTTTCATCTCATTAATTAAACCTCTAGGAAACAAACGACATGCCGGTAAGTGTTTAATAAAACTCCAAAGCAAGCAATAAAAGATTATTTCCGCTTCATGCTATTAACATCAATTCAGTTTGTGGTCTGATCCGTGCTATGTACATTTGTGTGATTATAAATATACACATTTAAACGGAAATTGTATTTTGGAACTATAAAGGGCTGAATGAATCTGCGAGTCTAATATATTTATTTAATATATTGATATATTATTTATAAGCGGCAGCCACGCTTATCTTATATATATATTATATATATTATATTAGACTCTATTTATATAATATTTAATAGTCCATCAAAAATATAGTATATATAAAATATGAATCTAGAAAGTGGTGATCACAATGAGGTTTATATATCATCAATGAAACAGATTGGGTGTGAACATCTGACTATATTCACTTAATGCATGGGTGCAAAGGACATATGTTTTGTATAGGACAGAATTGTCAGATGGATCTATGGAATGCTGTGGTTGCCTTAACTAGAACTTTCAAGCCTAAGCAATTTATTTTTGGTCTTGTGTTAACAATAATGAATTTGGTCAACTGTATCGAGTCATGTGAAATATAGTAGAGCAGAACCAGCTTAAAGTCCCATTTTTCATCTCTTTAGGGCCATTCATGGTTCGTGCCACACAAAAGCCAGTCAACCCACCTGTGAGGAATAGGTTATGGTAGGGGGACCAGACTTCCATTGTAACCAGTTGAAAGGTCACCCTAGCTTAAACATCCTCTGAATCAATACACTCCGGTCTCCATAATACCCTGGTCTGATCAGTGTGTAGAGGCCATGGGTAGTCCGTAAAACCCATCGGCTCCACATTACACTTGTGTTTTATGATAGGGATGGCTGGGCAGCAATTATTAAACTTCACTGTGGTGTTCTTGCACCATGGTGATCTGCTGATTAGTGGTCCACATGGTGACTGGGGTCACGCTGTTAATGTGGCTCTGAGCCACGTATGTGCTGTTACATATTGGATCCACATTGAGCCACAGCAAGGAGCAGAAATATGTCACGTTGACAGAAAACAGATCAAAAGAGCAAAGTTGATAGGAAACATGGAATTTTACACTCGTTTCTGGGTGAATGCACACGCATTCTGGACATAATTCTTTCACACTAAGCGGTGGTGAGGTGTTTGAACTCCCAAACTGGAATAGTATGTTATATCAGAAATCCCTGCGTGAACGCCAGAGAATCACTCCAGAACAATTTAGGTTTTGTTTTTACAAAAAGTGTCAAGCCAGCTTGTTACCACTATTGGTAGGATACTATGTAGAATCTAAATGATGGGCTGTGACGGGGTTAATATTAGAAGCACCTATTTAGAAAGGAATTAGCTGTGGTCATTCGGATGGAAGTCTATCAGATTCCTGTCCGCTGTCATTTTCAATCTTCCACCTTAGGCCTGTATAGGCTAGGTCTAAAAACTGCAGGTGAGTTTCTGTAGGTGGATCTTCCTGGATGGCGGATGTTTGGCCACTACCAACCCCATCCTCATCTCCCAGCACAGGAGCCACTACGTGGACACCTGAAATGTTGGGGAAAATCAGACCATAGGAACACATTTATCACCATGACTACTGTAGTGTGCATTGTGTCATGTGTGACTTCCCCTAAAATATCTTGGGATACTCTCATAGCCACATAGAGCCCTATGTGGGTGCCAGCAGTCCCAATAAATAGAACATTTCAAGACTGTCTGTGAAAAATTGGGATTCTTGGCACTCTGATGAACATTGGTAATTACTATTTTACATGAAGAAAATTTGTATTGAACTAATTACTTCTGAGGACAGAATTTCTATTTCTGGGTTTTCTATAAAACACACAACTGCGTTTATCTCAATCAAGTCGCAGCGTTTTATTAAATAGAAGATGTGCCAGGGCAGCGAGGCCGATGTCTTCTATAATGGGTGTTGTAATACACATAATATATTAATTACAATTTCCAGTACATGCTTTAACTGCAGAAAACCAGCTGTTGGTTCTTTGGAGACGTAACAGTCCTATGGCTTCTGTTAACCCATGTATGAAGAACAGACCCTACCAATAAAACAATGACTCTAAATATTATATCTTGTTAATCTGTCACCATAACATGCAAGGCGACTCTTCCCGCACCTGCTTCCTTCTATAAACTCAAGCATTGTAATTGAGGGATGCCTTAATGAGTTAGAGGGCGCATGCATTGCCATTGAACCTTGAAGAAAGCCACAGGGATGTCACAATATGTTGTGGTGCGTTCGCAGCCAATGATGTCATCGGCACCTGCGCACTCCATAATCAATGCCAATTAACGGACAAACTGGGGCAGCCGAGCTACATTTCTGTAGGGCAGCGCCGATGTATCTTTGTTTGCCCTTTATTGTTTATGAGATTACAAATGACAAGAATGAACTGAAATTCAACTGGAAAAAAAGCATGGAAGGACCTCGGGGCAGAGAAAGGAGCCTGACAGACGTTGTGTGCAGTGGAATCGAGACAGATACGTTCATTCGACTGCTTGTTTGAATTGTAAATTGGGTGGGGTTGAAGCTCGCGGAAGCACTTTTAAAAATGCAATTTCCCCCAGCAATTACGATTTCCATTATGGCTGCACTTACAGGTAACACAGCCCTTGAAAGCTCTGCTAATATCAGTGGCACACAATTACCATTCTTCTCAGCAATCCATTGTTAGTTTTCGATACAAACCCTAGGATGGATTCGGGAACGGAATGATTGCATGGGACGTCTGTTCTAAGAAAGACAATCCTACATCATTCCCGAGCGCATAAGGAATGTCAATTTCATAGTCGAAAGGATTTTCCTAGTCGTTACTAATGCTTATTTGGGTTTATTGCCAACTGTAAGAAAGGGCAAAAGACTTATAAAAACACTAGTTGGTCAACAAAATAATACATGTTTCCAAATAAATCTGTTTGTCTGCTAGCAAGCTGAATAAAGCAGGTATTGACAAGCCTGGAATGGCCATCTGGCACAACGGGCTCCATATGCACCCGACCTAATGTGCGGCCACCAGCTGGATATGCCCGGCTGCACGCTATGGGAGCATAAAGACATAACGTGTGGCCTGTCTGAGGATGACGAGACAGCCCTGGCACCTTAAGACCGGTGGCCACGTTTATATCACTAGGTAGCCACCAGGCTTAAAGTGCCAGGGCCACGTCGTCATCCCCAGTCCAGCCCTGGGTATAACTATTAAGAGTCAAATCTTCCTTAATTGTCTTCTTATCATTATTCATTTCATGAAATTTTAGTTTCGGCAAAGGCAGCTGTTATTGGCTTACCAAGGAATGACTGAGAAGGATAAGATTAAACAGCAGATGGAGAGCAACCCATCGGGTAATATTTATCTAGAGCACTTTGAGCTCCTGAAAGTTTAATGACATCAGATTAACATATAATCTAATTTTTATAAATTAGTTAGGACCGGGAAAGGAAACTAATGGTTACAGTTTTATAAATAACCCATCTGGAGTCAGGTGCATTTTCTAACTTATCTGTCTTAGAGCTAAGCAAGGAAACAATGTTTTCCTCGATTGTCTTCCGTGATCCTAATCGTTTCTGATCACTCAATATATTTGCACGAAAGCAATGATCAAAGTGTAACTGAACTCCGGGGACATCTGGCACAGGGCAGAGTAAAGAGTGCGGAGAATTTAAGTGCAGGGATCAAAATACAATATCCCCCAGAGATATTTATTTAGAATTGTGAAGTCCATCCTTAATGTATTTTTCCTTGTCCTGCTACACAGTATCTCATTAAAACAGAGCGTTGGGTTATCTGCCCCAGACATATTTCTTGTGACCCTGGAACTCAAGTATGAATCCAGGTCGAATATGACACTAATGAATCTCAAAAATTAGAACATAATACCATAATCTCACTCTTATTCTTATGCCATAGGTCTTTCAATATATAACTATTATAGTGGATTTGTCACTATTGCCAATTCCTATATGTACACGCAACCCACCTCATGTATATTTTATTGGGAAAGGTAGCTTTAATTCATCTTTTTTCAGGATCTTCCCCCAATACTCTGTTCTATTGTTATTTTGCTGATTGTTGTTGATTGGTTCAGACAGCTTTTGTAAGCAGCAACGTATTCTGGCCTAGGCCCATGCCTATGGTGGCAGGTCCAGTAGTCCTTCCATGCCTCAAGACTGGGAGCCAGTCTTGTGCTTCTGCTTAATGGGTTGGTTAAAAGGGAGATCTTCCCAACCTGCCACCGGATACGATATAGAGGACTGAGCAGAGCTGGCACAGCCTCCATTGGACGCTAAGGAAAGCAAGGTGTGCTATGCACTGTGGATGGCACCTGCGTAGGGGTGGCTTGGGGTTTTGCTCTGGTGGGGCCTAGGGCAGCGCCCAAGATAAATACGCCAGTGGGGTGGGCTAGACAGAATAACCTCAGGACATGAAACTGATTACATGATGCTGGCTATGCTGCTCCAGACCATGGATTCCAGTTTCCATAAGGTAAAACCAAAAATGTTGACCAAGCAGCTAGCCCCCAGCCGGGCATTTGTCCGGTGTGTCAGATTCCAAGCCTAGGCCTGCTGACAACCATAGATAAAGAAGAAACTAGAAGAACTGTTGATGTACCCACTGTTGATGTACCCACTGACATAGATCTTTCTTGTTCTGCTCCCTGTACCGTACTGTACGGGATTTTATGTAAAAGACCCACGTATTGACAACCAGTATAAAGCAAACACACCAAAAATATAGTTATAGCTACATTGCACATTAATTGTATTAGGCGTCTCTGTCAGTAGAATTTATTGTTACATGTCAACTGTTTTCAGAAAGCATAAGAGAAAAACAGGATTCCAAAGAAGAGGAAATGAGTAGGGGTTTTGTCCTCTCCTGACAACACAAGAGTGGGCTTTGTACTTCTGGTAAACAAAGTGCTGGAAAAGGGAATTCCAAGCTCATGAGAACAAATACTGGCATAGAGGAGAGGAAAAGTACCCCCCCCCACCCCTGAACATGAGTGTCCCGGCAAGACTTTATCCTGGAAGTCGCAGAACTGATTTGGGTTAATGCTAAGCTAGCGATTTTATTTTACACAGATTTCTTTCTCCTCGTAACTGGATCTTTGGTCATAAAATGTATTATTTTGGATCCATATGAAAAAAATATGACTTTGGCTGTAAATAAAAAAAAAAAGAGCTGATCGCATAGTTAGGATATCCAAGTCATAAAGCGAATTTTATAAATTATTTTTATTTATTTTCCTACTTTTATCTTTCTTCTCATATGGTTTGAGTAAAGTGAATTTAATTTTCTATATCATCCAAATAGACTTGTATGTTGTGCCAGGGAGCACATCTTCATTTTATATGTTATACGCTATGAGATCGTTATATTAGCAAAAACATTCTGTTCTTACATTTGAAAAAATATATTTGTGTTCTTCCTATACAAAGCTGACACTCAAAGCCGCCTTGACACCCAGCTCCCATTAGCTATGACGCATCCATCCAAGGAAATGGATGAATCAGTCCGAACCCAAGTCACAAGGCTTAAAAAGAAACCAACACTCAACAAAGAATCAGTATTGGTTTTGTTGTGATTCTTGTCCGAAAGAATCTGTCACCACTCTCCGTGGGGGTATAACCCAGCCAGCCACCAGCCGACCCCCTCCATGCTGAGCATCGGCATATGACGCCATGTCTGGTGGTCAGCCTTTTAAGGATTCATGCACGGAGAGGAAGACCGTTCCGACTCCATTAATCGCTGTATTCTAAGTGTGAAAGAAAATGGTGTTTCCACTAGGGACTTCAGTAGAAAGATTTTTTAATGTGTTATTTCTAGTTAAAAAGTTACATCCTGTTGAAAGTGAGACATTGTGCTTTTTATAAAGAAGTAAAAGAAAGAGAGAGCGATAGGGAGAAGTGAGGATGTGACAAGGGCAGCAATGACAAAGTACTCCAAAGAGGCGAGAACATCAAAAAGATTTCACAATGTGACAGATGTAAAGTCCTTGGGGGAGGACAAAGGTTTCAAAACTGTTTTCTATCAAATAAAAAAAACAAAAGATTTTGAACACAAATCATTATGAAAGCATTAGCAAACAATGTTTATGTTTCTTTTTTGACCATTGGGAATAAATAGCAAATCCAATGGTTGTTGACTACAATTAGAAGATAAAACATTTTGTGTTTCTAGCTCCTGTTGTGTCTTATGGGTAAACCTGGGAGATTCTTAGGTATATCTGCCCCAAAGGTCTCCCTCTGCTCTCCTCATGGAAGCAAGAAGAAGCCATGCTACAGCTGTGGTTAGCTAATGGTGGGACCCAAACTGGGCAGAAGGTGGCACTTCCGGGAAAGTTGGAAGCAGATTAAGAGCTTTGAGGACAAATCCAGGTATCTTCTGGGGGAATCACACCCTGTAACTGGTAAAATACAAAAAAAAAAAACATTAAGCCCCTTCTATTTTACTTTCCAGAGTTCCCCTGGATCTTAATGGCTTGAGATCTTAACTCAACTTAAAAACAAGCATATTGGGTTCATAGCATAGGGACTACAGGATTAACCCCTTAATGACAAAGCACGTACATGTACGGGCTCAAAATGCATTGTTTTCAATGGGTTTAGAAACCGCCCATTGTCCTTAAGGGGTTAAAACAGTCAAACAGGTGGATACAGAGCCTCTGCGGCACAAGTTTATAACTTTCTGATTCCATGAATGGAAAAGTGCCTATTTTGAATTTTATTTAAATATCCTGGCAGGGAGGGCATGCAATAATGCAGTAATGTAATAATGTTAAAATGTATCCACAACAAGACCTAATTTAGTTTATATTATTTAAAAAAAAAGTTTTGTTTTTCATTTTGATTTATATTCAGATAAAAGTATATCTTTCTTAATATTCTGGCTATAACAGCAGGCGGTATTTTGGTTTGCAAGGCTCAACTAGAATGATGGGAAAGCTTGTCGGCCACAATGTTTTTTTCTTCTCTTTTCTGATATTAACCCCTTAATGACAAAGCCCGTACATGTACAGGCTCAAAATGCATTGTTTTCAATGGGTTTAGGGACCGCCCATTGTCCTTAAGGGGTTAAATGTTGCAGTTTTGAAATTGTAAACTTTTCTTAGACCATAGTGATTATAATCCTTTTTTATGAAAATTGATGCCTTCTTTCTGCTTGAATGCAATAAAAAAAAGAGACAGCAATGGTCGCTGCATTAGAATTCTTACAGAAAGTGGAGGAAAAAGTTTACTTTTTAATAGTTTTTTTTCCAACTATCTTAATAAAACAATGGCTATGATTTTGAGAAAGGGGAAAAAAATGACCTTTACCTATCATTAAATAGATCCGAATCAATTAAAGAAGCAGATAATTAGCGTTTTTTCAAAGTTACGAACACACACAAACAAATACATTTCCGCAGTCAGTTTAGCTCAATTACAAGATTATAGGCATTGTCACAAGATCTATGAATAGCTGTACTATGAGCCGCTAACCTTTGGGGATAGGAAGTCGCAACAACAACTGTTCTGTCTCTTTTATACGCTTCTCTCGTACATTCTTCTCTCCCCAAAATAACGCGAATCATTTTCTTCCATGACACTAACAGGGAACTCACTGTACGATCTATGATTTTTTTTTTTTTTTTCTGCACAAAACTATCCGGACTCATTTATAGGAAAATGGATCACCAACAACTTGTTGGAATATTAAATGATTTCACAACTATTATTTACTAAAAAAGGAGGGGGGAAGCCAAGATAAGCAGTTCTCGGGTCAAAAATCTTGGAACACACACTTCGAAATGCTCTGAATTCAAACTATTATTTTTTTTTAATGTAGAATCAACTTAGTAGAAGCCTGAAATGGTATTGCAGACCCCATAGTTTCAGAGCAAAATAAGTTAATGAAATGCTTCATTTGGGCTGTGATATCATTAGTTTCAGTATGTATTCTAGTATATATAGTCCACTGCAATCGCTTTATGTATCTGTTATCCCAATCTAGCACCCAAGCATTCCAAGCTCTGGTCTTACTGTCTGTTACGTATAGAATGCCTCAGTCTTAATTTCCCAAGGGACTATATTATTAATGTAGGTCTATTGGTAATGCCATAAAGCAGCCAGTACAGTGTGGTAAACCAAATGACCAAATGATTTAAAACAAAATCCAGGTCTGCAGATAGACTTGGTTAAATTGAAATGTATTTTTCTACAAAACACAAAGATTTTAAAGGCCATGTTATGCTAGTCTTCATACGTTTTAACCCCTTAATGACAAATCCTGTACATGTACGGGCTCAAAATGCATTGTTTTCAATGGGTTTAGGGGCCGCCCATTGTCCTTAAGGGGTTAAGCATAATCGACTCTGTATATGTTACATATGTCCTTGTTTGACCCTTTCAGAGCTGGAGAGACATGTATCATAGTGCGGCAAAGAGAGGCTTTATGAAATATAACAGTAACAGATACACAAGGGTCCCTGGTTAGTAATTTGCAAGTCCGAGATCATTCCTACCATATGTTAAGGACCAAATTCTGCACGGTCTGTGCTCCGAGATATGCAGATTTGTCTTATTAGGGATTGTGGGAAATGATGGCTCAATGTGCTAGCAGTGAAAACATGTATCACACTCCTGCAATGTGTGACTGGGGTTTCCCCTGGAAACCGGCAGCAGGCAATTACATTGCTACCTTGATATAGCCAGAAAACCAGCTGGGGATCTGTATCCTCTATCAGACGGAGCCAGATGGATTTCTCGCTCGCAACATGGCTTCTGCCTCCTCCGGTATTAAATGCGCAAGTCTACAGAAATGTTTTAAAAAAATCATTTTCAGAGAGAAAATCTATCTCCTTATGACTCTCCAGAATTTCAAATGGATTATCAACTGCCAAGTTACTGAACTAGTTATCAGTCTATTTTTTGATGGATTTTGATTTTTCCCGTATTTTTCAGATTCCACATATAGCTGAAGAATATAATAATGAGATCTAGGCTTCAGAAGAGAGATCTTACAAGTACTTCTTCCATGCCTCCCAAAGGTCCCTCATTAGGACAAGTCTACTAAATCTCCCTTTAATTATTTCCTCCCGATGTTCCTCTTTTCTAGGAGCTCAGAATGTTTGTCGAGTATGAGGGTATCGCAGGGTTCTACAACTCTAAATCACCATAGGTCAATATTGGAAAATGTGCATCTTCTATCTATGTAACAAAGATGTGTATAAAAAAACTAGAAAACTGATCATGAGAACTATCAAGTTAATTAATACAAAAAAATAGCTTCCTGGAGGTCTAGCAAAGTCAATTTAGACCTTGGATAATAGACCTCTCAATCCACCACTGTGTTCCTGGTGCTTTTGAAGGCAGTTTCCATCTTAATTTGCGTTCACCATCAATTTATTTTGACACTTCGTTATTTAATCATATTACCAGAATAGCTGCAAGGTAAATAGTTCTATAGAGAAAAATGTTTAAATTGAGTACCCGCTAGCTTATTCTATCAATAATCAGGTCTCATGTATGTCAATGGATTGTCATGGTGGATAATTAAACTTCTGATTAGATTGGGTTAAATCAGTTAATTCTAGTTGATTTCAAAAAATATTTTTTTCTGGATCTCATTTGTAATTTTGTTCTAAACATACACTCATCATCATTCATGGTCATTCATGGTCATTGTAGCAGAGAGATAGTGCCTTCTTCTCAAAGATGTCACTCGTACAATGTTGGTCAATAGTCCCAAAGTGAATGAGGGAGTTCCAAATTGATGAGTTTGACATCTGGATTTAAGTACCTATTGTACAGCGCTGCATACTATGAACTATGAACTATGAACACCATATAAAACAGAGGTGGAGATTGGGTGTTCCGTGTGTGACACATGCTATGATATCACACTACAATACACATAATATTTATGTACCATGTTGTGGTGTCAAGCTTCTTCTCATGTAATAGCAGCAGACCCTCATGCGAAGACCCCAAACATATGCACGTAGGTGACACATGAAGTGGGTGCTCTAGTATGCTAAGAAAGAGTTAAGATAAGTTAAGTAGACTTCCAATTCTTTATTTCCTCAAGAAAAACAGCACAACAGTTTTAAAAGGCCTTTGGCTGCTATGGCAACTTTTCAATATATCAGTGTTCTCTCTCTCTGTGTGTTACATGACATTTGATGATAAAGGAATTATTTTGGCATTCAATATAGGAATACTTTTCAAACACCACATTTATCTAGTTCTAAAAAGTCTTGTGCCTTCAAAGCGTTATGGATTTCTGAAGGACATACATCATTCATTTAGTGAGGCCAAGCATTTCCTATTGAATAGCTCTATCCTTTTTTCATGATGGATACAGGTATGTAAACAGATGTATGGAAACAGGGTAAAGAACACGCGGCTAAAAAGGGGGCAACATCATATCAAAAAGATACATCTGAGGTCACTGAGGTTGCTTCTGTGAAGATTCATAGAGATCATAAAATAACATTATCTACGTAATGCCTTGGAGCTTATGTCTTCCAGTTGAACCCCAACTGGCCACTAATAACAAACTATATTTAATGAACACATTACCACTGTGCTACCTTCTGCTAATTAGCTTTAGTGACAATGTAACGTGAGAGCAATTTGTATGATATTATTACATTATTATTATTTTATCACATTTATGAACAAATATGTTCAATCTGGCACCATATGAATAAAGGTTGATGTAACCGTAAGAGAGATAATTAACGACTAGGAAGGGAACCAAAGGAGGCTCTAGGTTGACAACAAAATGGTTAAAGACATCAAAAGATAAATAACACCACCGCCACCTAATAATGGCCTATTTATAACTCTCACAGGATGGAATTAATGAGGTCACTAAGTGCATCTCCCATCATACATTGCTAAAGAGTAATTATTGATAAAGTAACAAGGCCACATATAGAAGGCCACATTGAGCCAAACAGCATCTCCTAGCTTTCTGGGAAGTTGTATTTGTGAACCCGCTAAACCTGAAACATTAAAGATTATCTGGTGGTCTCGTTATTTCAATCATAGATGTGCCAAGCCAACTTTGTGGTAAATTATAGAAAAGCTAGTACAATTGACATAGCAAGTAAAAACCAGTGGTGTGCCAACCTGTAGGCGTTTAGGTTTTGATGGTTTTCATCCCCTCAAGACTAAGAAAAAGAGGCTAGGGTATTAACAAGTCCTAATCTAGGCTACACAGATGAAGCCAGTCTCCTGATCTGTCCTAAAATATTGGAATGCACCCCAAGGCAAATTCTTTATATGAGAGAGGAAATGCAAAATAACCAAACAGGAACCAAGGAAAGAGGTCCTCGTGGACCGTTGGCCTTAGGAGCAATGCAACTCCGGCCACAGTAGTAACTATTTACAGAATTGTATGCAACACAAGAGTTTTTTTCTTCCCTGTTATATGTTTTCAGCTATAGGACGTCAAAAGGTCATCAAATGAGTTGAGTGGGTCAGTGCCTATTTTCCTGACAGATCCACTTGAACTCTTGATGGCATCCCTAGTGCCTATCTCAGAAGACCAGGAAACAGGCACTGACCATTGTCTTTGAGAGTCAGTGCTATACATCAAGGTTCGCCCACATTCTCTTGGACCATAGTTTTTAAAGATGCCTATGCTTGAGCAAATGGCACCGAAGTATATATTTTTCCACCAAACATCTTAATTAAAGGGAAATTTAGTCACTATACCCTGGGAATTCCAATGGAAAATAATTTTGCCAGCTACAACTAGCCTGCAATCCTCAAGTAGCATACATGAACTGCATTATTTATTAACGTGTAAATTAATGGTGGAAAAGAAGCTGTTTACGCCTTTCATCCAGAATAGTAAAAATACATTAATAAAGACTATTAACATGAAGATGAACACTGCAGACCACAGCAAGGTTACCCTTGGTCCTAGCAGGACGGATGCAATTAGCAGTATTATTAAAGTAAAGCCAAAGCCGCTGGGAGGGAGGAATCCCCACAATTTATTACCGATAACTTATGGGTTTCTCAAGGCTACATTGATCGGCCCAGGTCCAGGGGGAGGCTAGGCGGAAAAAAAACGAAGCTGTCTGCACACAGCGACACAAAAAGCTGTTCCTGAACAGTACCTATAATCAATAACTACTGCTATAAGGAGATCTGGTGGAAACCAAGTATGTTATCCGATAAATCATTGAATGGAAACTAGAACTGTGAATTTTGATCTTTTTAAACATGTTCTAGAGTCATATAAATTATTAATTATTATTTTTTCTTATAAAATAACATATACCATTGTGTAATATCGGGCGAAGATATACCATGATATCCCTGTTTTTACTATAGTAGCGCTGCATGCATTTTTTTTTAACCCTTTTAACATTTACACAGTTTCCCTTTAATCCCACCACTTGGCTTGCACAGAATCCCTGATCAATATCCCGTGAGTGGGTGTAAAGTCTTGATGAATACTAAATGCAATTACATTTAAAGGGGGTGGGGGTCTTAGACTCTGCTGATATAATTGGGAATATGAGCCAGCAAAAGCATTAAACAGATTATCTCACCTCCCCGCACTGCTTTTTGTAATAGCTGATATAGTCCTTTCTGGCTGCCCTGACCTTTTTGCGTTATATAAAAAAGGTGGGGGGTAAGCGCACTGCATTGTTACTATTTACTGATTTTTTTAGCTATTTTTTGGGGGATGATAGTGTAGTCCTGTATTTTTTCAATTTTTAAGTGATGTTCTAACTAGACATTTTTACGTTCTATGGCAACAACCTATCGGTGCTTCTGTGTCATATGAACAACACAACATTTATTGTACTGCATCAACAGTCCAAGCAAAGTTGTTTATAAAGCTACATTGAGCAACAAAGTGCTAAATGAAACAGCAATGAAAAACAACATTAGCCGACTGAGAATTGGTTTCAAGTTATTTTTCTTCTTATAAAAGGTTAATAATTGAAAACAATGATTAATATCACCTCTTAGTCTTGTTTAGTAATTGAAAATGTGGCGCTCATCCATCTCTCATTTTCTGTTTTTACATCCTTTAGAAATCATTTTCTCTTAAGTTACAAGACAAGCAGCCGATCATGAAGACAAGGTCAAGTGGATCTATGAAGATGCAGGGAATTTGAAGGGACAGTTTACTTTAGCTGACAGCCCCACTAAAGAATAATACATATTAAAGGGTTATAATGCATAGCCCTAAACCTCTGAGTACTGGGAGAAAAATAAAGCACTTATATGATGTAGAAACTGCAGCTCTGCAGCTGCTGCTGTCTCCATCCTCCATGTTCTTGCCATTGATTGGCTGCTTGAAGCAAGCAATCAGCAGCAGGGAAGCACTTCCATTGAAGCCCATGCGAGGGCTTTTTGTGCATGTGTACGGGGGTCTGAAGAGACCCTCGCTGCAGCCCTGCCCGAGCCAGCACTGGAGATAACTGGACATGCCAAACACACCTTCTGGATGTAAAATAGCTGGGGAGTGGGGAAAGGTGCACATGCTTATAAGGGGGATTCTAGAGAACACATATGATGTCTGGCCTGTCCAACATTTAAGGGGGGGCAGAGGGTCCTAAATAATGTCTTTTGTTAAGAGAAACACTTAAGATATTTAAAAAATAGCTGAACCATTAAGCATTTTAAACAATGTTCTAGGATAAGGTGAATTAGGCTTGTACAGGTGGCATTATTTATTCATTCAAAATGAATTAACCCCTTGCAAAGAATGCCTTTATAAAAACACATATACACCAGACAAATAGAGACCATAACTCGTGTAAAAAATGTCAAAGAAAATTCCGCTTTTCACCACAGCCAAGGAATGAAACAAGACAAGTCAAATGAAGCCGCTTTAGAAAAAGAGGTCTGTTGTGAGTGAGCTGGGTAGGCAAGGGGGGGAAAAGGCCTTTTCTGTATGTCGCAAATCAAAGAACAGCTTCTGTAGAACAAAAGACAGACTGTTCACATCGGGGAGAGTCCAGAACAGTCACTGGAGAGCAACGGACAAGGAGGGTCTTATTCGTTGAATTAAAAGTCTCTCCAGGTGACAAATTGCCCCATTTTGTTGTCTTTTATTTAAATTCACGATTGTTATATCAGCTTGTAGCACATTCGTTTAAATAATAGTTTAATTTAAATGATCTTTTAAGAGGGGACAATTAGCATGGTTCTTATTTTTCAGATTTTTATTGATGTCAGGAAGATATTGTCACCGGAAAGCAAGGGAGGGAAAGAGGGACTTCATAAAGGTAAAAGAAACACCAGCATTTTGCCTTTTCTGTGTATTTTTTAGTCTTTCTTTTTTCAGACAATAGTTTATTTTCCCCAAAAATAACAAGGAGTGATTATAATAGCCATTAACCTTCGAAATTCTTCGAAATTTTTTGCCCCTTTTTGCACCTAATACATGGTGTTCTAGGCAGATAAATACGCATGTAGAACAATGGACACCTAGGGGACTTCTATATCAAATACTTTTATGAGACTGTTAATGGGATCAGCGAATCCTTTTTTAATGGTATTTTATATTGGTTTTAATAATTTTTATTTATTTATTGAATCCATTGAACTCTCATAGGAACCACATTTTAAACTCCAAATGTGATCAGCAATCAAAAGGTTACATTTCAGCCAGCCTGCCGCTCCACCCTTCTGCTCCATCTCCATAATCTCTGAAAGACCCGCATCTGATCCCGCCACCTTCCTGGAACTGACCTCATCCCCTTATTATGTAGCCTCGCTCTCTTTGTCTAAATATCTGTCAATTTTACCTCCTTATCGCAACATGCCCATGAAACGGGAGACAGACAGGTCACCTGAGATAAACCAATACAGTTGGAATAATACAATTCCCAGTGACTCTGACTGCTGACCTTTCCTCATGGGCGTCTGGAGATGAATACTGCTTGGTTTAACATTTAACCCAAGGAAAGAAAGCTTGCGTGGATTATCAGATAGGATGAAACTCCTGGGTTATGTCCTCAAAGTACACGTGATCATTTGCTTAATAACATTATTCCATATGCACTGAGGTTCCATCCAGCACTGTACATAAAATCACAGATGACAATCACTCTCTTTCTTCTGCTTCTGCCTCGAGGTACTCGCAAGAGTCCATCTGCTCCTACAAATTACTGGAGAATAAGGCTTGAATCTCCAGAAAAAGGGGTTTGTCACCCTTCCCACCCATCCATCCCCTCTGCTGCACCAGGAACTTGACTTTCCACCAGATTTCATGAAAAGGCCAGGCAAGCGTGCTCCAGTTACATGCAATATGGCTAATTGAAATGGCCCATCAATTACAAATTGCCATCAGGAGATGCTTCATGAAATATGGAAAGAAAATTAGCTAGCAAAAACCAGGGCAAATAAGGCACAAGGAAATTAAAATAAATACCATTTCACAGAAGATCTGCAAAATGTTAGGCAGCTGATGCATAAACAATATAGAAGAGATTTCAAATATGTAGAATAATATCAATATACAACATAAAATCAAGTGAAAAGGAAAAAAGTAGATGGGTGTAATAGATGAATTACAGTTGAATAAAATGCATTTTTCTATTTATTTTGGCTTCAAGACCCACAAAGCTTTATTTTTACGTATTTCTCTTTTTACGGGTATTTATGAAACAATAAATAATATAATAATATTATATAATAATATATAAACATTTTATATATTTAACACAGTAATGATTATATTTGTAAACATATGTTTTAACTCTGTATGTTGGGCCTTGCAGTTCCAGGAGGCAGCCTACTGGAAAATTCACCTCATTGCCTCTAGGTTGACGTGGAACCTAAATACCTCTTTCTTGTGTTTAACTTCCAAGCCAGCACCTAGAACCTCTGAACTTCCTACTGCCATGTTTTATGTGATCATGTTTAAAGGCGCAATACCATCTTGTTGTAGACTAGACCATCCAGCCGTACAATAGGACTGATTGCATCATTGGGTGGTGAGCCTCCCCAGTGTTCTACAGCTCAATGGGCCTTCAGAGGTGGCATCATATCCTGACTTTCAGTACAAAATACTTTGGGGCTGAGGAACAGGAGACATTGGTATTTAGGTTCTGAGGAGCTGCTGGAGGTGGTGTCCTTGGCCAGGCCTGCTGACTACTACTGCCGACACAAGTAGGGGAGGGCCTGACTAAATTCCTGCACTACATAGTGAATATAACACAACTACTGCTCTCCGGCCAGTTAAACACCATCAAACGGAGCCCTGCACGGTCTGTCACAGTGACCTTATAGCGGTGAATAATCAGCATGCAAGGGCGCGCCAAGCCCACAGTGCTAAAAAATATTCAACAACTGGAACTCCATGGAAAAGAGCATCTCCCAACATAAGTCCATCTTTATTATAAATGCTCAAAGGGGGGTGGGGGGGGTGGGTACAAAAGTCTGACAAACATAGCCACCTTACGTGTCGACTGCAATCACAGATCATCACCCTTAGCCCACTTGGTAACTGGCACACATCGTTTCACACACTCTTACATTCGTACAAACTTACACACTCAAGCTAACACACATACACCTTCAGGCTTGAACATACTCAATAACACATACTTACACTCTCATATTAACATACTCCCTCTCACACACAATTAAACACACACATCCATGCTCACAAACACACATACACATCCATGCTCACACGCAAACACTTACACATACACATCCATGCTCACACGCAAATACTTACACATACACATTCATGCTCAAAACACACACTTAAACATACACATTCATTTACACACTTATGTTAAGATATACTCCCTCTCACACACAATTACACAAATACATTTATAGTAAGGTTGTAAAACAACATAAGTACATGGTGGTATAGTACGTTCAAAATATTCGTTACCTAAGAGTGTGGGAACTGAGGGGTGAGTGAGAGATCAGTTAAGTGGTATGAGGAAAAAATATATAGGGGGGACTAAATGATGGAAGAAATAGGAAGAAAGGGAGTAAGAGTTGAGGGAGAGCATACAAGAGGGGAAATAAATTTCTCATCATTTTGTTTTTATTTACCTTTTTTACCCTGTAAAATGTTTATTTGATGCACATAGTGTGTAGAATGGAAGCTAGAATTGTTTTCCTTTCCAAAATACCAATGTATGTTTGCATTTCAGGCTCCAAGGGGGTAGTCTTAACATTTTTGACAACAACAGCGTTTGATACAACTGGTAGTTCAAACATAGTCATATTATCTCAAGTGAGGTAAGTGTGAGGAAATTAAAGCAAAGTGTCGTATCATTGCGCGATTGTTTATATCACTCCCTTGTTGATGCTCTACTCGTGATCATGGTATCATTTATTTATGAAAGGGAAAGGCAGGAGTATCCTGGGGTAGGTGAAAACAAAATGGCTTCCCATGAGCATTGTGTTGGCAATACCTTATAATAAAGACACAACAGAAGAGACTAACTGCAAATAATGAAAAGAATAGTGTCAGGAGGGACTTCACATGTCCGTGAATGCTTTGATGTGTAGATGGAAGAGCAATTTTGTTAGTATTCTCTCCACACATATCTTTAGTTTCCATAGACACTGCTGAATACCTACAGAAATGATGGTTCCTATTCATTTCTTAACTATTACAGCAAATAAGCTCCCAGTAGCTTTCATTCTTAAACCAACAAGACAGAAATGAACACCAAAACGATCAGGGAGAAGTGTCCCCAGACAAGGAAATGTTTACTAGGCTTTCATAGTCTAATAATAACTTTCAAAAAGCCTTTGAATACATTGAGTCCACCTAAGCATGGAAAGGCCCAAACTCATCATCTAATGAGGTTGAGTGTCTCCTTCTCTTAAAATTTGGATTACATCAGGTAACCAACACAAAAGCACCCGGGAAAAACATGCCATTTTACAAGAGAAATATCTCCATGGCTCATTCAACGGCTCATATCTCTCTCTTTTTTTGGAGAGTCAAATGAAAGGTGGACTAACTCACTGGACAGGGATTTGTCTCAGAAAATATTCCCGTTAATCAAATAGGCGTTCTCTATAAGACTGGCCAGTTGAGCGTCAGAGGAGTCAGCAATATAGCGTAGAACCTTAGAACTCTAATTGTTATCGCTAAATCTGACTGGTTCCATGTTTTAACCCCTTAATGACAAAGCCCGTACATGTATCATGTTATATGGGTAATTTAGTGGTAAGATTAACTAAAAATATTATTATAGAAGACCTCTTTCCTGAAAATCTCAACTGATTAACCCTTCCAACCATCCCAACTGGGGTTTTCTTTTCCAGGGCGGCTTATTTATGTAACCTTAAAAAGAAATATACTATCCGACGCAACTGGATTTTAAGATCCTTGTTGCTAAGCCAATTACAATAGGTCCTTTATCTGGATCTTTCAAGACAAATTGTGCGTCTTACGCAAACTATACCAAGCAATAAGAGGGTGGAAAAGAGACGGCTCCGCTTCTAATCTGGAAAAATCGATACACGTCCGGGAGCAGGGTGTAATGGGAGTCTTGTTGCCGAGCAACAAACTGTTGCTCCATCTCTAGTTTACGGCTTCCTGTATTATACGCTACAGGCAGTGGATACCGAACGTACCCTCGCTGATTGATTCCTGCTGTCACTGTACAATGGGGGAACATGATTGGATTTATACTAAGGCAATTTAAAGCCACTTCTCCTGTTTACTTTACACCTTAGTCCGTCCAACAGCTACAATATCCATTTACCAAGACAAGGCAGTCTGTGGGTCACCTGCTTATTGGATCACTACTTAATAGATTGTAAGCTTGCAAGACCGGAGCATGTCTCCTTCTCTACCTACGTGCGTTAACGTTATCATTAGATTTGTATCTGGTCAGTTTTTATATTGTTCATTTTTCATGATCTTCTAGTTATATTGCTGCATAATCAGCTGGCGCTCTAACAATAAAACCCTTAATTTGTCAAATTTTGCATGGATTTTAGTACATTTTACTGCATGCAAAGTGGTGCCTGCGTTTCCTTATTTATAGGCATCTGATTGTCCTCCTTTATTGGCTGCCTTTACCGAAGCAAGCGCCATAGGCTGCCGAAGGATGTGTAGTAGCCAATGATAGCTCAGATTGTATAGGTGCAGTTGAACTTCCAATGAAATCAAAGGGTACTCAGCTTATATATTTGTGAATCGAACAGCAGCTGCTTGCAAGTATGCAACATTAAATCAAAGCCATTGGGCGGCTGTAAGTCAACCCACAAGAGTACGAGTAGAACTCTCTTTGCTTTTAATAGGAACGCACCTGCGGGTATGCCAGTTGACCCATTGTGAGCTGCTGCACATGCTAAAGGAGGAATTCTGCCTACTACTGCGCATGCTCTGGCAGCATACATTGCTTGCTTAGTAGAACAAGGCAGGCAAGGAGGAAATTGAGAAGGCAAAAAATGTTCTACATAGATAGATAAAGAATGTGTTTTCTTGGTTTCATATACAACCAATGCTTTGATGTGTATTAAAGGTCTTCAATACTAGAATCTTTTTGGAGAATTCTATTTTTCCATGGAAAGAGCTAAAGATTTACATATTTTCCTCGGCATGTCGCAAAATTAAGAGCAGCTGAAAGGGGAGCCAAAGCTTATGCAACAGTGACGGTCCAGAACTAGGTCGCCTAGGGCCTTTTGTTTTAGTACGCCAAATTCTATAGATTGTAAGCTTGTAAGAGCAGAAAGCTCTACTTTTTCATACAAATACCCCCTTATCCATTTGTACTCAAGTAACACGTTTGGACTATTGCTAGTACCCTGGCCTAAACGGGTAAACTATAAAAAATGCATAACATCTAAAACGACTTTTTCAGAATAAAATTAGTTAAATACATAAAGGGTTAAAGAGCACATGATCAAATTATATTTCAGGAGGAGAAGTTCTAACACAAAACACCATTGTGTGTAATTGGAGGGTCAGAGTCATAGCGGTAGAAAGCATTGCTTCACTCAGAGGACAATGGAACGGCCTTCCAGCAGAAGTGGTAGAGGTTAATACACTGCTGGAATGTATGCATGCATTGTATGGATATAAGGCTGTTCTGAAGATCAAGGACCATGAATGTATTAAGGTCTTAAAGAAAACATGGGAGGTCTAGATGGGCCAAATGGGTCTTAACTGTTGTTAAATGTTATGTTCCAAAAAGTCCTCGGATCCTTAGTGGTTTTTACAAATGTATCAAGAATTTGGATGCACTCTTATTACATTTCATGAGAAATCTACACAAAAAACTGTGTATATGTGCTAACAGTATTTATGTAAATCAAACAAAAAAATAATTTAAACAAAACTATGTTTACAGCTTAGATTATTATATACAGTTAGTAACATTATGTATTTGTCAGGAAATCAAGCCATGTATTGTAAACTCTATTGTACACTCAACTCCCATCATCCTCTACCAATCAAAGATCAACTGATGGGTCTTGCGGTTCCCACAGCGAGAGATTACCTATTTCAAGAACTGATCTTGCACACGGTGCATATGTAATTCGGAAATGACTATACTGGCTACTTATCTACTTATGCGTTCTTGATTATTGGAAATATTGATAAAGGACCAGGCTTTGGCTTTTTCCCCCTTCTGCACAATACACGGCGGTTCGACATTATACGTACATAAAATCAGTGAGCAGAAAGGGCTACGAGAAAGTCCTGATCATTAAGTACTCACACAACGTGCATGAAGGTAGCTAGACATCAGTTAGAATTTCAATAGGTAGGCGACGGAGCGGACGCAGTGACTCAACTGGTCCTTTGATGTCATCAGGCTGCCCTTGAGCCGTTCTCTATCGTTTCTGTAGGGTTTCTGCTCGTACACATGGACATAGTGCCCCCACCTCCAACAGCCACCGCCCTTTGGAAGCATTGAGCTGTGTAATAATCACAGAACGCTAGCAGCTGCTTCTCTCCAGAGACCCTACATAGACAACACCTCTTTATTGTGCTCGCCAGCCGGCTTTTCCACCTGTGCCCCTTCTGGGACTATCTCCCGGCTGTACTGTCTCATCCTGCTAAGGAAAGTTACCCAACAGACATCATCAAACCCATGTTTCTGGGTACCATTTATTTGTTACAGAAGCTGAGCAAGTGATTCGTCCACAGAAATCTCTCCGTTACATGTGTAATAAACTATAGGCAAAGATCACATTACCAATAAATCAGGGTTTGGAGAAGTTCTTTCTATACTGAGGAACGCACTTCGGAGACATGGTATCATGTTCCCAGAACCACTCTCTTGCTAAGAGATTAGTCAGCAATTAGCTCACTGCTTCCAGTACTTAATGATTTCATCCATCTATGCAGGACTATTTTTAAAGCAGGACAAAAGGAGTTGCTGCCCAAGCTTACCTTAGGACCAAAAGCAGCTGTCCCTTGAGCCCCGAACTAGATCATAGACAAAGCACCTACAGGTGACTAAACATGAAGGGGTGGACAGCCATGGCGAGCACTAGCCAACCTCCTAATGTGAAATGCTCCCCCTTCACATATGAAAATTAGCATTATTACCTGTAGAATCCTTGTGTTTGTTGTTGAATGCCCCAGGCTTCTCCATTGAGTGCTGGAAGCCTCCTGACGCAAGCAACGGAGCAAAAGCTGCCGTGCTGCCCAAAGTAGGATTGGCAGCCGAGAAGAGGCTACGGTTCACTGACAGGAGGGTAATGGGATCCCAGTCCATAGATAAACCATTGCACCCCAACTCTGACACTCTCAGCCATAATCTGTGCCAGGGGTGCAAGCTGCCGCTCCACTTCATAATCCTCTGGAGAGGAGCTAGCTAGGACACCCATTCTCTCAAGCTTCTTCCAGCCCAGCAACTGTCAGCTCTAAAGCATGGCTACAGAGCTCTCTATGTGGAGCTTCATAGAGAGAATAAGTGGAGGCTAGAACCTCAATGAGAGGCTTCTGCAACTGGAGAATGACTACCTGTCCCAGCTGGTACTGTGACCTGTGAAAGGGTCCAAAATCAGATGTCTTATCTGTTCATCAGGTAGAGCTTTGTTGCCCACTGGGTATATCCGCTGTGGAAATTTGTCTAGGGCCCCATTATCATTGAAGATGGCCCTGCGTGGCAGGAACAGGTTCAACTCTATACAGGCCTAGGGCAAAATGCTTTTTTGGGGGCACCTGTGTGAGAACTTTTGTTCTTTTTATTTTTTATATCATTAACCAAGAGGCCATGTGTAATTAAGATAAGACTAGTCACCTTAATGACCTATTTTTTCATTGAGATATATTAATTGATGAATAATCCCTATTTTAACAATGTTATTATCTTTATTGTTAAAATTATACATATTTTCAGAGAAGCACTTCCAAAATCGCCATGGTTTGTAAATTCTAATAACTACAATTTTATTTAATATCCAGTCTTGATTGTTATGTTTCAGGTTAAATGCACTAAAAGCGTTTATGTCCTAGAATGCTCATATCCAAGCCAAGAAATTACCTCTAAAAAAAAAAAGTCTAATTAAAAATAGTGATAAGTGAAGAATTATGATCCTTCCCAGCACCCTTCCACTGGGAGTCACAGGTTACAGCATTTCATCAATATTCCAACAAGCACCTTGCTGCACCATAAACCTCCAATGACATAAATTTGCTCTTACGACTGGAAAAAGGAGCTGCCTGAAGATGTCTTTCAAGTGTCTTTGTGGTGGGATTTGAGCTACTGGTGAAGTCATAGGACAAGTCACCCATTATTTCACGCAACACACAGATTTTTTTTTAAAGAGAAGCTAAAGGAAATATATGCTCTTTGAATATTGTTTTAAATAAAATAAAATTTTTCGCACATTAGCGATATTATCTGCTTAGAACAGGGGTGCTCTAACTGCGGCCCTCCAGCTGCTGCAGGACTACATCTCCCATACTCCTCAGCCAGCCCCTTAGCTGAAGGAGCATTATGGGAGATGTAGTCCTGCAGCAGCTGGAGGGCTGCAGTTTGAGCACCCCTGGCTTGGAGCTTGGGATTCTTGTAGGGAGGTTTCCTGGACAACTCTCTAAAAAGACCTGTGTATTAAATGGTAAATTGTGTAATTGGATACACTACCGAAAGGTTTATCCATTCAAAAAAAAAACATAAAAAACAAAACAAAAAAAATACTATTTTAGTACTATTTTAGTGATAATACTACATAATAAGATTATTTTTTTTAAAAAAAAAAGATAATAAACAAGACCACTAAGCTTTGGCAAATACATTGTGACAAAGAAATAGAAGAGAAAAAAGTCACAAAACCAAAACACCATGATAAAAAAAACCAACTTGTGTACAGACAAAAACACACCATTAACCCTGTGAGAACCGGAGCAATATAGAATTGCCAAGTATCTCGTTCTATTAGTATGATCGGTGCTGACCTGAAATAAATATTACAATGACTCCCAACAATTCAACTTGGAAAAGAAGGACGTTTTTGTTTTAGGATGTGTTTGGCGATGAGGCAGTGGTTTTATGAGCTATTTATATAGGAAGAATGTTTCATTTATGCCTTTTAATATATAGATACATTTCCTGTGGTTTATATGCATTATAGTTAATTTTAGGGCTGTGTGAAGCTTGGTTCAATTTGGGGCAATAGCTTGAATTCTAAACTCTGGCCTACCCTGTGTTACATTAGAACTAAGGAGCAGGTAAAACCTTGGGACGCTGGAGGACACTGCTTCATCATCTGTTGTTATGAATCCTTCATGATCCATATTGGTGAAGAATATTGAAATTTTGCTATGTACGGTGAGTTATCCATAATTCCATTCACACAAGGAGTTAAGATGACACATGCTGAATATCCCTCTTTATGATCTAGAATCCCTGAATGGGAACAAAATTCCTCAGTGTCTCCTTTCTAGCAGTTCGGGATTTTGGGTATGAATGTATAACAGTGTGCCACAGCCCTACATATGGAACATATAAACAGAAGATGATATGTTCCTAAATTCAAGGAACAGTCAAGTCCCCAAAATTGTAGTTTTCTTTTTTACTGCATGTATTTTGGAGTTAGAAGATGAGACCTCTGAAGATGAGACCTCTGAAGATGAGACCTCTGAAGATGAGACCTCTGTCCTACCCTGGCTGGCTCTACTGAGACCATGAGGCTCTACTGAGGCTCTACACTCCCAATGAAGTTACTGAAGCAGCAGATAATTGTATATATGCTAGCAAAACATCAGTGTTCAGATAGCAAATATGTGAATGGCAGCTGCTACTCCCAATAGTTTCAACTGGAGATCAGCTCCCTTTGACTATAACGGTCGTTCTGCTGAGCATAAGCAAGGAGCATTCTGTGGTTCCAATAGAGGCAACTAGAGGATGAGACAGAAGAACTCCAATACCTATAGAATGCATGCGGTTAGAGTGCTCTTTTAAATTGTGTAATTGTGTAAATCTGTTAAACAATTAAAAAGCTATCAAAAGGTCATTCCAAACAATAATTCCAAATGTTGGGACTTATGGTTACACATGGTTAATAAAGTGGGCAAATCACGAGTGCAAAGAGAAAAGACAGGCAGGGAAATTGCAAACCATACATGGAAATTTCAAGAAGGCAGGCGTGCATGTTGGAAGCTGCGTGAGGGTAACGGTGGTGCAGACAGGGACAGTAAAGCGGTGAGGCAGACAGTTGTGATGTCATTTAACTGTATACTTGCACAATAGTTAACGTCCAAACTTTTGTGCGAATACAAAGTTTGTTAAGTTTGGATTTGGCAGCATGAAGTTGTGTAGCAATTGGTGGATATACAGAACAGTTTAAGTCAAATAAACTTGGTTGGTGGGGAAGAACTGATCATTGGGCAGACAAGTAAAATGTCCAGTAAACCTCTGGTCAGATTCCTCGCCGTGTGATGACATATGAGCACATAAACATGTAAAGGTAGCTATGGGGTAGATGGCTTTGAATGTCGAAATTATATGATTAGAACTTAATTAAGTGTGCTATACGGGGCATGTTCCTCATTAGTGTTCATATCTGTTTAAACCATGGGTCAGATGGAGCATCAAGACCTTTGGTGGAATGGCTGATAGAACCATCTGCTGGCTCGTGTATTTAAAAGGGAAATATTGTAGGCAAAAAAATTATACATTATTCTGGACCAATAACATAAAACCAGGTTACAATTTTTAGCAATTCTATTTTTTCCTATAATTTTTGTAACTCCAGCTGGGATTTCCAATTAAAAATAACAAATTCTGGGATACAAGCTCAGTTTAGTCACATGTGGGTGACAATTTATACAGTAAATTAAAAGTGATTCTTTTCTCTAACGGGTATCTGATACAGTTGTGTATTAAGCAGTGCGGAGGATACAGATAACATCTTCGTTCGGGATTCGGTGTACTGACAGCTTACATTTTAATCAGATACAGAATCATTTCCATGAGCATGCTTGATTACATCTGAATTTAATATATTCCAACGCCTCCTCTCTCGTCCCTAATCCTATCTTTTTCCCCAAAAAATAAACGTCTAATTCTAATACAATCGCTGCTCCCCCGCTTGCTACTGGTTCTCTCTTTGCATTTTATGGAAGGATGGAGGATGTATTCTGAGACAACGTTATCAAACCACAGCCTAGAACTCATGCCAAACTGGGGAATATGCATGTCTCCCATTTGCTTCCAGTCAGTGAAATTTAAATGTCATTTTTTAACATTATAGATGCAAACTGCCAGTTCCAAATGTGTTTTGCGATCTATATGGTACCCGTGAATTCACCAACGATAACCCTGTTGCACGTTTTTTTGTCCATTCATAGAGGGTGGTGGATACATGGAGCAGCCTCCCATCAGAAGTGGTAGAGGATAATACAGTAAGGGAATTTACACTGAAAAATTGACCGTCAGGGCATTTCAATTGCAAGCTCACGTGGCTTTAGAAAATAAAATCACCATGTCCGCCATAGTAAATACATGGGTGTGTCCAGCCATCGAACATCAGTCCTTATGCGTTAGGACATTCAGAACAAGGCCAATTCTCATCAATACGTTAAAAATATGAATGATAGATTTGCCTGTTATAGTTGACTTTCGAGCAGGAAGAGACGTTAGTCCTTTGAGTGTAGCTATGGGATTTTAAGACATTAGGGGCCTCCGTCTATAGTGTAAATGGTGAAAAGAATAATCACACAGATCTTTTATATACATTAAAATGTAGATATAGTCATGTGTCACCCTCCCATATCATCTGATGGTTGCCCATAGACCGGTGGGTAGTTTATTTGGCTTAGTTCTTTAACTTTTCAGCATGGGTCAAAGGCTTCGAACCACAAACGGTGCCAATTTCCATGTATAGGCTTCTCTAATGATGGTTGCTTAATGCTAAAGCATAATTCTAATTTCTTTTAGCATTGTAACTGTCCAAACGTGTTAAAGAGATCCAGGGATACACCCAGTTGAAGACAATAATGGCCTCCGCAGCCACTTCTACCGACATTCCTGCATTATTTCAGAAAGGCAGGGGTTAATACAATAATCAATTCACACCAAACACCACACCATGAGACCTCAGAATAATGATGCAGTATGTCAAGGCTCTAGAATGTCAGAGAATTCCCTACACTGGTCTCTGCTACTAGAAATTGCTGTGACATTTTGCTGTTCAATTCAATAGGCTCTTGGCCGAAAGGGGTTAAAACATTAGATCATTTGCAATGACGCCCTGAATATAAAGCTTCACGTTATAGCCCTATAGTCTGCATCAACTCTTGGGTTCTAATTGAAAGCATCAAATACCAAATGCTTTCTCCTGCTGGATTAGATAGACCATCTTTGTACCTCCAGTAGTTCCATATGACCCCCCCCCAATTTCCAGCTTCCACCCCTTGTAATAAGGTTCAACCAATCTCCGTGGTAACAAGCCATAGCACAACACTCAATGAGTTTCACTCACAAGACCAAGAACTGCCCAACGGAGGCCATGACTGGTGGTTGAGAGCCAGCCTCGCCCATTTCAAGGTAGTCACTGGGAACAGCCATGTCCAGATCCAGGTTTATTTTCTACCAGACATAAAAGTCATTAAAAAAGCCATTTTGATTGACTGGTAAAACTGGAGAAACAGGGACCTTCCAGTGGTTATATAGAAACATAGACTTTTCCGGCAGATCAGACGCATTTGGTCCATCTAGTCCGCCCATGGAGAGAACCAGACCTTAATCAGCAGTTGGTCTCGCCCAAGATGCCATATGCCTAGTCCATGGATATTTAAGTTCCATCACTGTACTAGCCTTCTAATGGAAGGTAGTTCTATTATTTACCACCGTATCGTTGCTATGGAGACTGCACCACATCTAACACTTTACACAAGAACACACAATCTCTATCAAGACTAGTCATCAGAGCCCATTCTATAAAATTACTAAGGAGTGCCTATGTTTCGAGAAACATTTGACTTTATTGCAAATATAGTTTCACAAACTTTTTTCTACCTAAAAAGACGAGATCTTTGTGTATTAAGGGACGCCTTTCAGAGCCCATCCGTGCATCGCTGGGATGTATTAGATGAGCATGAGGCTGTCTGTATTCTTGGACACTGAAGGTTACGCTCACTCAGTGAATTAAGGCTCCACCTAACTTGCAGGTAGTCCCACTAGCCGACTGGCAACTTCATTCGCTTAAATACTATCTCCCAGAGTCTTCCTTATAATAACAAACGATGTGCCTGCATAGTAGGAAAACCGGGATTCATAGGGAGGGATCCTAACTATGAAAATGGATTTAAGGCTTAATTTGCATACAATATCTCAAAACATGGGCATCAGCACTCTTGGGTTAAATATATATAATATATATATATATATATATATGGGCCACTCTTGGTTTATACAGCTATTGAAATCTACAGGCCCATCCCCCGCCCAATCTCAGCATCTGGTGACGTCAATAAGTGCACCTTTCACCATTTTCCGATAATCATGGTTTTTCGTTTCTTTTCTAGGTGCCTAATTGTATAAATATGTGAATAAAGGAAACCGCTTGCAGAATATATCATCATTAATTACAATAGAACAATGTAGATCTACAGCTTGGGGAAAAAAAGCCATTCACTGCTATTACGTTAACTGTTTAAAAGCATATAATAACATCTTCTATGCAAATTTGTATCCGATAACATAGCTATTTTCCAATTTCCATTGCGTAACATTCTATATATTTCATATACATTGTAGCAGCCCACTGTCTCGCATGGTTTGCTGTAAAGCCTACGAGTCGTATGCTTCTTTTTATGGAAGCATGTGTGATATTATACGATTAGCTGTGTGATCGTGCATTCGTAACCTTATCAGCCAGCCATAGACAGATCGGTAGACTGTCATCCACTATCAAGGCTCTTCCATTCAGCTATACCTAATTTCTAAAGCAGGATCTGGCAGATAAAGGGAATGACAATGAGGCAGACATTAAAACAGCAGCCAGCATGCAAATCAGATGGTGCCAGTTCATTCATTAACATGCGCCGTCCATGCAAAATCTCAGCATACTATAGTATGTTTGCTCAGCTCTTTCTATAGGCGTGAGGACAGCTGGTAGAAGGGTGCAAAAGAGCCTACCTGGTGCGGGAAGGAACAAAAGGGGCTTGAGCGATGTGCTTCTCCTCCTTGTTCTGGGTGTGCTGCCTCTGAATACAGCAGAGGGGAGAAGCAGCAGGGTTGCAGCTGTGTATTTGCGAGAGGAACAGAACCTACACAGTGATATCATCAGCTGAGCCTAGTCTTCTTCTTCTCCGCTCCTCCTCTCCCTGATGCTGCAGGGCACTGACTAGGAATCTCAAATCACAAATCACTCACATCCTACAACGGGGAGGAAAAAAAAACCCGGCTGGCAGAACAGACACGATGCCGTACCTGCCAAGCTTTGGGCACTTGCATTTTGGAGAGAAAGAGAGTGAGGGGTATTTAATGGTCCAACGCTCAATACATTTATCTAATGACTCTTATCCATTATTTAGCGTGTGCTGGTGATATCAGAGCGTCCGTTTTGATGGTTCGGTAAAAAAAAAAACACACTGTGATTATGTGCATTATTTATAGGTTGGATAATGCACCTTGAATCAGTCACGGGCTTCCTTATAATAACATTAGGTGTTCTTTTTTTTGCTCTGTGAGTAGCGGTCAGTACATTTAAAAGTGGTCATGGAGTATCTTGTGTTTTCAGTCCTACATTTTTAATCCTACATGGATTTTGGCCCAAACGAGCAGCATTGCCTCTTGCCCCACTTCTGTATTGGATGCCAACCAATAAAAGCCAACCAGTGATGTACCTATAACGTTGCCATTGAGCCCCCAGTCACAACAGGTCAGCGTGTCTAGAACCCTAACCCTTTGGACTGCTGAGAGGGAATAGTAGATCTGTACCTTCAATTACGTTGGGAGAATTGGGGGGCTCTGGAGTCATACTTCCAGATTTAAGGGATACAGTAAAGAGAAGTCTGAACCATGACCATGTCCACCCTTCCACTCGTACTTGAAAGCACAGAAACCAAACTACCTACACATAAAAGGTTGCAAAATGTGTTACCTACTGCATTTGAGGGTCTCAAACCTATTCATCTACAGGACCCCCGTGATCATATCTCACTTGCAGGAGATATCTTAAAGGCTTTTAATACATTATTTTAAGCTACCATTATGGCATGATATCTTTGTCCATCAGAAACCAATGTTCCTTTTTAGCTGCCCCATTTATTCAGATCACCTCGACTCTACATTGCCATAAGGAAACCATCAGAATCATCATATATCTTAAGATCATCTGGTAACGTAAAGAATGTTGCAAAGGAAAAAGAGAAGTGTACTGTATGTGTCGCCTTATTGATCACTAGTGAGAGCTCACCATCAACACTAGTTATTGAGATCAAAGACATGGCTTAGACAAGAAACCAATTATTCACAATGAAGGGAAAATAAAATATAACATGACTAAATAACAATGTGTCGGGCATCACTTTTATAGATTATAACAGTAAAGAGAAAGAATGTATGAAGAAACATTGGAAAATATCATAGGATCACCAGAAGTATAGAAGATACACATGGTCTACAGAATGTTCAAGTTTTGGGATCCTCAAATGCTTGGTTTGCAGTTCTCTTTTTTTTTTAAAAGCCTTCATTTGTGCATAAAAAAAGTTCTCTCACTAAAATGCGTAGGGTGATGCTCTAGATAAATATGACTTTTCACGTAGGTAGGAGGGTGGGCAGACAAGATGAACTATTTGCCTCCTACCCGCCTTCATCATCTATCTTTGAATACTCGGTGGTTAAGGGGCAGGCAGGAAGCTGAGGCTACCAAAGGGTCATTGCCCTAAATTCAATTGTAAGCACAAGGACGCTATTCAGTCCACAACGCGCCTCTCTTTTATTGGACACTCTCATTTGGACACTCACATTTGTTCCTCTTGCTTTTTGTAGTTCACTCGTGTGATCAGAGACAGATTGGGCACTTTTACAACGAGGAAAGGCATTGTATTTTCTTCCCATTCTGGGAAATTAAAATGGACACTGGTAGCTTTGTCTTGGCAAATCAATACAAGCAGAGGCAATCAATATTATTAATGATCACGAACGCTTGCAATTTGGCACAATATAAATTGTCATATTTCATACCCTCCGGCGTAATAATACGCAGCGTGTGAAAAGATGACATCGCATCCAGTGAAGACCCAATCCCTCAATCACGCCGGGGTCTTTGCATAAGGAAATATAATGGGCGACTAAGGGCAGTGACCAAAAAAAAAACAGGGGTATTCATCAAATCATCTTAATTTATCAGACAACAAGCAATACAACCACAGAGCTCATTCAATCTCTGCTAATAGCTTGCAAACATAAGAGATAATAAAAGACCGTTAAGGGAAGAGAGGCAGGAAGAGAAATATGATTGATGCCGTCCCTTGTAAAATGGCACTCAAGAAATTAACCGCTTGGACTCTCGTTAGAAAAGAGAAGGCTTGATTTATATAAAACAAAAAGGATACAGCCAACCCATGCTATCAATCAAAGTAAAAGTTATTATTAACCTCTTATAAGGCATGGTGGTAACCGGGACATTAATGTTCTGGTGTAAATTCTCAAAAGTGATCTTATCACCGTAGCAACAAACGATTGTTCTTGCTGATTAGATCATCTCATTCCATTGGTTGCTATGGCAATAAAACCCCTTTTAATATTTGCACCAGACTTACTTTTTATGCGTAACATCTCCTATTTCGCATTGTGTTGCACACGTTTGACTGTGTCTATATAATTTTATGCTGCGATTAAAGTGTCTAAAGTGAGTTCCATTTTTAGTATTCCATTGGTGCGTGTAAAAGGTGCCCTTCAGGTAGCGCTAACAACCCTTGAGACCCAAAGGCCCGATTGCAGGCCTCTACGTGGCTTTTCCAGGTGGGTAAAATGAGGTAAGTAGGTACATCTGGAAACTCTCAGGGTTTCACCCTGAGTCTCTGGGTTTTTACCCCAATCTCAGAGTGAAGGGGCAAATTCTCAGGGTCACTGACTCCTTCCTATTCTACCCTGCTGTGATCATATACAAGACTCCCAGATGGTGCTTTGGCTCCCTGTATGAATGCTTCATCTCTCTGCTTGAATGCCGGTGACTCAATTAAGTGTATCGTTAAATAATGGCAAGTAAGGGTTTCCATGGTGGCCAGTATTAAGAGTCATTTGACTAACACGTTTGGAGAGTCACTACGTAGAATCTTCCAGTTGGCTATTTAAGGGTTAATATTTCAAGAGTCACAGGGCCATCTCATTTAGAAAGTCCCCAGGCATGTAGGTAGGTGAGGTGACCCCCTTTAGTATGCTCAGGGCAACAAAGTATCTTCTCACATACCATGCCAGTGTATCACTCCTGTGAAGAGACTTCATAAACACTCAAGAAGGCACTTTACTTCAACCAAATGCTTTAGAGGTTACAGCTCTGCTGTAAACACACGTTATAGTTTTATTTTTCCATATACATATACATTTCACTGTTCTTGCAGATAAAATAATTCCCAAATATATCTTGACTTAAGGTTACAGAATTTGCCTGTCATGCAAACAAATGTAAATATGCAAGGGAGCATTAGGAACGCACCTGCTGCATGGCCAGCTACGAGGAGGTGAGGGTTAACAACATCACTAACATAAGCAGTGGAATGTACACTGCGAGGCAAGAGGTGAGCAGGCAGGTAGACGGTTAATTTTATGATGATTCACTACTAACTACTTTGCATAACAGGATACATTGTGGGAACTATCTTAGTGAGCCATTCCATCATCAAGATGGTTCTAATAATCATACCTTGGAACGCTCTTGGTTTGGCCCGGAGTCTCTGGATGAAGAACTGCTTCCCAGAGTCTCTGTGTCACTTTCCTCTTTTTTTCAGGCAGGAGAGCAGCATTTAGCCACGCCCATTCCCCGCCCACTTCCCCTCCTACTCCCAGATGATCTGGGGCTAGCCCCGCCTCCACATGAAACCACTCACCTAGAAGAGGGAGGTTAATAATTAGTTAAAAATGATGTGTTATGAGGTAAAAATATTCTGAAATATGTCACCCATTTCCAAGCATGGAATTCACATGCCCGGAATGCTTTGATACCATTAGAACATGAAGTAATCAGTTCCAGACTGTCCTACCCTCTACTCACTGCATGGATCAAGCTGTGAAGGTCTGTGTTGCCTCCTCTACTAAGGCAGGGCCGGACTGGCCCACCGGGATACCGGGAAATAGGGGTATAAGGCATTTCTGGAGCCAGAGTGGCGTATAGGGGGGTATAAGGCATTTCCGGAGGCAGAGTGGCATATAGGGGGTTAAAAGGCATATCAGGGAGGCAGAGTGGCATATAGGGGGGTATAAGGCATTTCTGGGGGCAGAGTGGCAAGCCTGGGCGCAGATGTGCATAACTGGGAGGGGGGCAGGTTGGAAAATAAAAGGAAATAAAAACAAAAAATATATATTTTTCTCAATCATAGCTTTTATTAAATATGAAAAAATAGTTTACATAAATTAATAAGGAAATAAAAGTTTCTTACAAGAATATCGTGAAGAATAATGTGATCGCTGTTTTGTTCCACTGAATAAAATGGAACTTTTTCATCTAAAAATGTTTGCAGTAGTAAATGTTTTGATTCCATTATGTGTAATGTGTTTCATTTATTAGGGCCTTTTAACAGAAATGCCTTTCTGGCATTTTAATACAAATAATGTGATAAAAAGAATGTTTTATAGTTATTTGTATGGCAAATAGTGTGACTCGGGTATGTATAAGGGGTGCGTGTGGGTACAAGAGCTCCAAATGTTTCCAGGGCTGCTTTTCATTCCCAGTCCGGCCCTGGACTAGGGTATATATATATTTCCTTTTTTTTTTGGGGGGGGGGGGTGCCCTTGATCATAATTAACTACTTCACTCTCTTCTTCCCATGACCAAAGTTGCTAAGTTGACACCTCTGTACCCTAAAAATTATCCTTCGTACCAGCAATACAAATAAAATGTAATTGAAACAGGACTAAAGTAACAAAATATTCTCTCCCTTATTGAATTTAAAGAGTTAAATTTTAATAGCAGAGACTTGCTGGGTGCCAATGTTGTATTTCAACAGCACTTAGCCTCAGTCAATGAATGTCTTAGTAACAATTAATACAATCCTTTAAGTGCTTTTATTTTCCTAACCGTATCTCACCATCTTTCACTAAAAGATATCCGCCCGTGGCACGAATTATATATTAGCTCCAATGCTGCGATGTTACAGGTGGAACATCACACTATAAGAAAATGATGTCATGAGACTTTGAAAATCGTGCTTAAGGACAATAGACGGTCTCATGTTAGTAAATCTGGACCTGGAGGAGTCCTAGAAGTAGAAAGAAGAGTTGGTGCTCCATCGTCATGGGTATCTGCGAAAAACTTTGACTCCTGTCAATACTTTTTTAATGGAATTAGGCATGGCTCTAAAATAGAATGCAACCAGGTCGTATTGTATCACAGATTGGACTGAAATGATGTGATGTCACCGCCCAGATCAGTGATGTCACAGACTGGAGGTGGGGCAAGCTATGATTATTTTAGTCAGGTTTGACATTAGCTTAAGGACTATCTCTTGTAAGTCCATTGATATGCCTCCTTTCCACACCCATGCTCCATTTATTTTGATATAAATTATTCAACTAAGATTGAGTTTCTTTCTTTTGGGTTTGGGTTGGGTTTCCTCCACATAGGAAAGATGGACATATACCGTATATGCAGCATTTCTCCGTCACATTGAAAGGGCAAACCTTAGATGATCTTGAACCTCTCTGACATGCTTAAAACGATCCTTGTGGGGTTAACAATTACTACTAATAATTCATTTATATATAGTAATAGTAATAACCGTCATCGTCAGTGGTACTGTGTATGTGCTGCCAGCATTCACCAGCACTCGCTTCCCAGCTGTGCATCCTTAGCCGTACTCGGGAGCTCTGCATATCCCCGGGAGCGGAGAGACAGAAAGTGTCAGCCCTATAACTGTGATATTTAAGAAGCGTCTGCCTCCTTTAGCAGCGTTTGTGCGCTTCCTGAGCTCAGACGCCCGTGTAATGGAATCCCTGGCCTGCAGCTGCAATGTGGAATGGAAGATTTCTTCATGCGCGATGCAGAGAGAAGATGACAGGCCGGCTGTCTGCAGGCAGAGAGGCTGAGATGTGTGCGAGACGGAAGATGAAGTTACTCACAGACAGGTGCTATAGCCTGCAGGAAAGAGTACGGCGTGTGTATTTATTTAAAATAATAATAACAATAATAATGAAAATAATAATTACAAAAACACATACATTTCTACAAACGGAAATAAAAATCTGGTGTTTCTGATAAGGTCCTCAGTTTGATGGTGAAGTGGTGGTCTACTTTTGATTAGTTTCCATCCCATTTGTATCCTGAAGAATACCAGGGGGCTGAAATGTTTACTCTGTCCAATATGTAATAATAACATTTTTTATCATCCACTATAATTAGACTTGGGTGGTAATACTTTCATGTTACTAATTGTTTCTACAATTTTCTTATTGAAGCTAAAAGCTCCTATTTTGGTTTCTAACTTTACTTCCGTTAATTCTTTGTTCATTCCAGGTAATAACATCTATGCAGGAGAAAAATAACTTTAAGAAAAAGATGAGTGTGAGTGTGTGCTGGAGTAACAGATAAAGTAAGGCATTTGCTTAATATTTAATATAGAAAATAAATGGCTAATTTTGAGATCCTGGTCCTCAGGGGAGGGCTGGCAGCCTACGGCCTGGGGGGCAAGTCAAGTGAAGTGGCTCCGCCCCCTCGCACTCACCTTTCACCCCTCACGCTGCTCCCATCACTATGCGGCCATCAGACTGCTGGAAAACTTATCTAAACGGCCGCTGGGTGCTGGTGCCACCGGCCGGAGCTACTTTAATCCTTTTTTTTATTTATTTAATACTCCGGATCGGCTTGCCATATTAAAGATAAATAAATAAAGTATTAAAGTAGCGCCGGCCGGCAGCATCAGCACCCAGCGGCCGTTTAGATAAATTTTCCAGCAGTCTGATGGCCGCATAGTGATGGGAGCAGCGTGAGGGGTGAAAGGTGAGGGGGCGGAGCTTTCACCCCTCACGCTGCTCCCATCACTTGGCGGCCATCGCATACGGCCGCTGGGTGCTGATGCCGCCGGCCGGCGATGCTTCACTATAGTGCTTCTTCATAAAGCTACGCTAATAATGGACTACATTCTATCTGCCCCCTAATTTGATAGAGATGGAATTGTCCCAGTGGTCTCTTCTATCTGTTCTTCTGGTAAAATTATAGAAGTTCAAGTGCTATATTCAACGTATCTAATAACATAACCTCAACCCAGTAAGGTCAGGCAATCAGGGAAATTATTTCAGTCTGTGTGTAATTAAAGTGGGTTTTACATGGAGCTCTAGAACATTATAATGGTCCAAAAGACAAACATGAAGATTGAGTGTCTTTTGAGACAATAAAGCAATAGAGTCGCAGAGCATGAGAAGGGTACGGGGAGATATAACATGTGCTGATTATCCCTCTGAGTACAATACATTGAACAATAAAGGAAATCATTGGGAAGCACAAAATACAGTATAACGCCCTTACAGTAACGAGAGCAGCTGATATGAGCTTGATTCGCCTTCTGAAGTCATGTACAGTTTTGGAAGATGAAGAATTTTAAGTCTCTCCATATATATTTATAGATAGTAATAAAGTAATCCCACAAAAGCCTTACTTATGTGGACTGATGCTGTAAAACAGTTTCGGCGAGGTAGTGACAGTTTGTTCATGGGACTGAAAATCTTTGGGCCAACCTTGATTCAAAATTTTACGTCAAAATGGATGTTTATAACAAATGCAAATAATACTGGGAATGGATCTGACTGTCACGCAAGGCAGACTTTAACATTCTACATGACATGCATTCAAAATCATCATATCTGTCAAACTTTGAGGTTCCAGCATCGTGTCACGAGTCATGAGAGGGGCCGCTAGACACTGTAAAGCCATACTATCAGGAGAATAATGTCATATTTCCCCCATCAAAAGGACACTACAGTAGGCAAGTAAAATCACGAGATGAGGAATTCTGTATGCACCAGAAGGGGAAAAGAAGAAAAAGGAACCAGAAAAAATAAGAGAAATACTGTAGCTGCTACCAATAGAAGAAAGAACTTTCTTCTGAGCATATGTACAATAGTGGCGTGTTGGCATGAGCGCTAGTTTAACAAATGGACAGAGGTAGTATAAATGCAAAGATTGTAATATTCAATTTTGTTATAAAAATAACATTATATATAAAAAAACAAGCATATGGAAATTAAGAATTGTACAATTTTGTTAAAATATATGACAGCTTCTCTCGGAATGTATGTACTGACACCACAAAACGGTGTTGTGGAGAACCTGGCATGCTTCACCAATGCTGGCTTCTTCAGAAGTTTGAACTTGAAGAGACTGTCTTGTTTAATAGATAAGATGTATATCGCTGTGTGGGTACACAACAAGTGCTGACCCAGAAGGCTCCCAATATGATTAAAAATATTCAGCTGGCTAAGGGAAGCAAGCCTGGAATAGCAAGACTGAGAAGCCACAATCATTGTGTAACAGAAATCGCACCAGTTTACCAGCCTTTCCAGTTATCCCTAAGTTGACTTAAGAGAAGGTCTTCTCAAGGCAATGATCTACTGAGTAAAAAAAACCCGACACAGAATTAAACTAGTTCGTAATGATACACTGCGTCAAGTGAAATCGCTACCATTTTGTCAGAATAACATACACATTCGGTAGTTTCTATAGTGCTTAAATTGAGGGCCCCCATCAGTCTGGGATATCGCTCTAATGTAGGCTAGAACTCAAGTGTGGCTACTTGCCAATAAGTCTGATCATTCATCTTGATGAGTCTCACGTTACCAGTTTGTGAATCAGTTTTGAAATCTGATATCCCTCCCTTGGTAATTACCGTCAGCTTCCCAGTGTGTTAAGCAGTTTACCAGACTGGGAATCCCATATTGCCAATGAGTGTTGGATTTCCAGCGTATTTGACAATCTGTGAAGTAATTCTTTATAATAATAAGCCACGATTGGAACCTCTAGTTAAGGGAAACTTCTTTATGTGAACCAACCTCTCCAACTGTCACACTTCCCCTTCAACCACCGAACAGATTGTAAGCTCACAAGAGAAAGGCCTTCTCCTGCTGTAATGGTATGTTTGAATGGGTGTTCAATTGTCAATTATTTTCACTGTTCCATATTGTAGTCATCAGCAAACTTAACGTACCTGTCTGAGGAGCATACTTGGGTTTAATCAGGTGACTCAGGGTGAAGCGACACTTCTCTGGGTCATTGCGGGGGAGCGGGGTAGCCCACTTCCCCTCCAAAAATAAAGTGTGCCCTGCGACATCAGTGGGACCTACCCTCATCCCTTAAGGGGGGCTCCTGGTAGCCGGAGCCAGAGAGTTTCCAGGTATGCTGAGGAGTGAACAGATGTTAACACTAAAATGTGACTTCATGTTTAGCTATGCCATCTATATGCGTATTCATAATAAAATAAGTGATTAAATGCAATAAATAATCTTGCAATACACCCTACACAAGCATTAATTAAGCAGGGGTTGTATATATGTAGAATAACATGAAATAAGGATTGTTTTTTATTCAATGAGACGGTCTGTCTAAAGAGGAAATGTCTCCATCACAGTTTTTCCATCAGTAAATGAATTTAATGATTTTTTTGTGATCGGTATAATTGTTTTTAAGATGTTTGAGATTAGCGGCAGCCTGTGTCAGAGCCAGAGGCAGAGTGGCGTTTAGGGGGTTAAAATGAGTATCAGGGAGACAGAGTGGCATATAGGGGGTTAAAAGGCATATCAGGGAGGCAGAGTGGCATATAGGGGGTTAAAAGGAATATCAGGGAGGCAGAGTGGCATATAGTGGGTATAAGGCATATCTGGTGGCAGAGTGGCATATAAGGGGGTGTAAGGCATATCTGGGGGGGCAGGTTTGCAAATAAAAGGAAATACTTTTTTTAAATATGAAAAAATAGTTTACATGTGAATTTATGTTTACTAGTAGATTTTTTTTCTTATAGGGTAGTCTTACATTCAGGCTTTTTCTTTTTTTCCCTAAATTAATATTCAAATTTTGGGGGGTCGTCTTATACTCAGGGTCGTCTTTTAATCGAGCAAATACGGTGTGTGTATATCTATATATATATAAAATTTCAACATGTCAGCACCATACCCTACAGAACCTTAAAATGTAGGATCTGGGAAAAGTGACAGACCGGCTTAAAAGCCTATTTTTCTAAAGAACGTCTAATGGCTTTTTTGTAAGCCAGTCCTTCTTATTGAGAGCTTCTCAGATGCTCAGTAAAATGTGAGATAATTCCTCCCCATATCCTTGGCTTGCAGTAACACAGAGTGCCAGTGAATACACTCTTTCTCTGAATGGGTATCCGCTGTCCAGCACTTGAGGTTCTTTCCAGTATGTGAGACGTTTCCGGCTCGTTCTTGTGTTCTACAAGTGCCTGTCTGGACCGAAGCATCTTGACGTTTAGAGACTGCACACTCAGCTTTTTGTGAGTAGATATGTCTTCTGCGTTCTCTGCTGACAATTAAAAACTATAAAAGCAAATAAAATCAATAGCAACAAAATATATCTTATCAAAAAAGCTTTTTTCATTTTAAGAGGGCAGCAGTTCATCAAAGGTTGCCTAACTTTTTTTTTAAATAACAAGGTTAATGTGACGGCTGCTCTGCAAATGGAACATATCATTATACATTGGACTTTGATGGTAGGAGAACACAGCATCTCTACAATAAGCACATGTATCTTTTCTTGTAACCACTGAAAAACAAAGCAGCACTTTTGTTATCTTAACCCCTACAGTCCCTTATAGACGTACCGGTACGTCCAAAAAACGCATGCCAAGAATCCCCTAAGGACGTACCGGTACGTCCTGCCCTTCTTGCAGCAGCAGGGATACATCCCTGCCACTGCACAGGAGATCAGGCTGTTGTTTGACAGCCTGGACTCCCCCCTGACAGCAGGAGCCAGCATCGCTGGCTTTCTGCTGTCCGATCTGATGTAACAGCTTCCGGCACGAAGCTGTCTGGGATCCAAAGAAATAGAGGAGTACCAATGTCACTACAAGGCTTGCTGGAAATATCAAGAGAGGCCTAGGGCACGTTTAGACGCCAGGTGCACTTAGACTACTGGTGATATATTAAATATATAGCTAAGTAGGAGGAGAGATGGACAGAGCACTGGCTTAATACCAGAGTATGGTCAAGTATGTGTGAAGGTGAAGGGTTAGTACGGCTTAAATTAAGCCACAGGCACTAGTTTCCCATGGTGGCGCTTTAGAGAAACCAGAAACGCTGATGTTGACATTGCTTGTTGAATCTGCTCCTGGTCCTAAAATAAATTCCTGCATTAAATTCTGATTTCAGTTGGAGTTCTTTCCGGCCAGTTGTTGCGGATGATGTAAGGGGTGGTACACTAAAGCATTTTACTAAAATAGAACATTAAATCACTTACTTTAATATGTATTCATCGTTGGTAGAGTATTAAACTGTTCCTTTAAAGAAGAGTTCACCCATATCCATAACCCCCAATTTAAAGCTTTACCCCCTTTATTTAAAGCTCTTCCACCCGATCTGTTACATACCGCTGAATAAAATGAAGGAAATGTTTATAGCCATGTGACACAAAAGCAGAGAAATGAAAAATCTTAACAGGTTCTGTATTGTTTTTATGTCATTTAACCTTAAAATAAATGACGCATCTGCTAAGCTTTTTTGAGTATCCTCCTAAAACATTATTATTTTATCTAAATGGAACGGCACCTTTAAACATCTTAATAGATTATTTTTAGGGCATTTTGTTACATATATTTTTTTTTTTATAGTTTACAGAAATAATGCTGCCAGCTCTGTTTTTCACATAAAAACCTTTTCTTCATGTTTGTGGCTATGAAAAAGCAACGGTCGGTTTAAAAGCAGTCTATAGATCCCAGGAGCTCATAATATAAATGATTTAAATCCCACCAGGACCCTGTAACTGGTGCCGTTTGAACCAACAAGGGACTCCGAACCACACTTCCAGCTTTCGGACCAAAAAGTAAAATTAAATTGTTTTTTAAAAAATAGCTTTTTTCCCCCTATTTTTTATCACACTAAAGCTAACAATGGCCATTTGTGATGCTGTGTGTGCGTCTTTGTTAGGGGACTGTCTCGTTATCTTGGTATTGCACTCCAGCCCCTGAGGGCCAGGATTTCAGAATGATGCTTTCAACAGGACTGCAAGGGGAGGAAAAACAATTTGGCTATAAAGGGTGATGTCAAAAGAATGGTCGTTGGGGAACAGAAGGGGTAATACAGAAAAAAGTTAGCGATGGGGGTTGCTATAGTGGAGTAAAAATAGGCTAAAACTTGGGGTGGGGGGGCACACCAAGGGGGTGGCGGGCCGATGATGGATTCAAATTTCAAAAAGGTGAATGGGATGAGTTTTTGGGACAAAAATACCCCTGCTCTACGGCCCCCGCTATCGTGTCCCCTAAATGTGCCTGTGTGCTTGTGCCTTACAGGGGCATGATGTCATAGATCCATGCCGTGTCATTCATTAGTGGTCTAATCACCATAGCAACTATGGAAAAATTAAACCATCCCATTGGTTGCTATGGTAATAAGCACTTTCTATACTTTTTTTTTTTTTTACCAGAGTTGCTCTTTGTAAAGAACCCCATGGGCTTTCTGTATAAAAATGAGTTATTAAGGTAATTGCCCCAGAATAGCTCTGCGTATGTAACCCCCAAAGTGTACTTAAGTCTGCAGGACCATAGTGTTTTCCTGTGTCACGGTTTGTGTTTATTGGAGACAAACGCACTAGCCATTTAAAGGCGCTGCATTATCGTCATATATATATATATTTTTTTTTTTAGATTTTTGATGATTTTTTCCTGGCGGTTCAGACACAGTAACCAAATGGAGATACATAATTAGGTGTTATTTTCATTCGTCTGCATTGCTGCCCCCCCCCTTCCCCTGCCATCCAGAGAACTTGCTGATTCGTCATTTTATCTGCTGCTTCAACTAATTGAACAAAATACCTCCGCGTGAAGCCGGTTTCTGAGTCTCGTTACATTACACTTCAGTGATTCTAAAAAATAAAAAAAAAATGTAAAAAAAAAAATGAAAAAAAAGACAGCTTTAGAGATTTAGGGTTTAATCATTTTATTTGTTAGTTTTTCTTATGTTTTAAATAATTTTTTTATGTTTTATTTTTTTCTAGGAGGTGAGTTGTATTTCAAATACTGTAAATAGACCCCCCCCCTCCATACATCAAGTGTACCAGTCAGTGGGTGGCTACAGAGTATCAAGAGCTAGTCGTCCGAAGCCTGCGAGCCACTTGTTAAAAGCCACCGGGGTATGCAGATAACGAACGTGTTTGAATAAAGATAACCATGTGACTTTAACTTCAATGCATGTTTTATGCATCGCCTTCTCTCTACCAGTAATAGTTCTTTCTTGATTATTATTATCTTTTATTTTTATACCATTAACAAGACGAGAATTGACAGACTAAGACAAACCGATACATCAGGTGGAGAGAGCCCGGGATGACACTACTCTTCTACAGTACTTTTAGTTTTAATCTTCTTCTTGTTTTCAATGTCTCACTTTCATGCGTTACGTTACCCTTTATGGTCACAATATATTGTTTTCTAAACAATCTTTTATCTTGCATTTGTTCAGTTTTTGCTTGTTCTGCCCAAATATCTAAAAGCTGCATCAACTAAACATGGCAGCTTCTTTTAAGGTTAGAATGAATTTGTCATGTTTCCCAAGCTCCACTCCGGGCAAATCGGGATGCCAGGGGGCAGGGGCTTTGGAGGTAGAGCGTCACCTGCGCTACTGTGCATGGGCACAATTCTTCCCCATTCTTCCGCGTCCCAGGCACCTTAGAATTAAATAGGAACCCTAGGATTGTGTTCATGAATCCCGTTGTCCTGCCAGCTCCACTTCAGTCCTGAAAAGCAGGGCGAAGGAAGAACTCGGCAGGACACCGGGACAGAGTGGTAAAATCAGGACTGTCCTATGCAAAGCAGGGCAGCTGGAAGGCATGCTTTGTTGTAAGGCGGCTATCACCCTCCCCTACTCCTGGGCCTACATGCACTGGGCCTTGGGAGAAAGCTCACAATAACATACCTAGATAATATTCTATTTGGTCCTCCTTTTTGTGTTGTAAAACCTAGAATTCTAGACTTTAGAATGTATTTAACTTTGTAACTTTTTCTGCGCATAAAGTGTATGGGATCCTGGGATCCTGAGACTTAATATCAGGGCTCAATAAGTTGACTTTCAGACTCGGGGCAGGTGTTGCTATGGATAAAACAGATATATTAGGACACAACAGATGTTGTAAATATTAGACAAAAGTAAGGACCTTTATTGAGAAAATCAGGAGATAACAAGATACCACACAGTGTGTGTGGGTGTCATATCACACCATGTTGTCAATCAGCATCTGGGCTCTGCCTAGTGAACGGCAGACGGTAACAATACGGCCTACTATTAGGAATGTGAAAAGGTGGCGTCATGGGAAACAACGTACCAGGAATAATCATAAACTTTTAAATGTATCTGTCTAAAACCAGAGCAAAATCTACTCGAATAATGTTTTTATACAGTTATAATGGTTTATGTACTTGAATGTATATTATTTAAACCTACAGATGCAAGAAGAATGACCATATTACAGAAACATGATGTAAAAACAGGTTAAAATATGTGGTGTATTTACACTTTTATTTCTAATTTCTTCCAAAATGACTTCGGTTTGTGTTTTCCATCAGCACTCATGCAAGTACCATTAATTGTGTGAATAAAACATTATGCTGGGACTCATTAAAAATGAATAGCAAGCGAGGTCTGTAAATAAGGAGTAACGGTTGAAATTGTGTCCTGGCGTCTCAGTCGCAGAGGGAGAGTTCTGATGTAAATAATGTGTGACAGATCCCTGTCCTGTCACCTTCCCTGCAGCCATCATCAGCCAGGCCGCGCGGATCCGGTGGCCGTAATGTGCCATGTCCTAGAAAGGAGGGAGCGGCGGGTGTTCGCTTTCCCCGTGAGAAATGTGAGATTATCCTTGCTCCCCGACCACAGCCACCAGCTGAGGGTGAGAGGTCCCTGTCTGTAGCTGATGCCTACGGGCAGTGTTCAAGCAAACGTTCTGATGTCACCTACATACCCCAGCAGATCCGCTCAAAGCATCACAACTAGAAGATTTCAATTAGACTGTAAATCAGAGCAGAATTGTAGCAGAACCCAAATATCTTTTTTTTCTGGTTCTGGGCTGACAGATAATGAACTAGTTTGTAGGTTTTGTATCGGAGAGACCCCAAGCTGAAGACTTATGTCTTAGCGGTCTTGACAGCGATTCAGGGGACTATACTGTCTGTGAATGTCAGGTCTTTCACTTTTAGTACATTCCTGGAACATTTCAAGAGCTTCGTCTATCTCTAGAGCATTAGAAACAGACAAATTCATCAGCATCCATCTAAGTGGAAAGATGTGCAAGGTATTTATTTAAGTCTGAATTTATTTTGAAAATAGTCTTCGCCAGGGTATGTGGTTAATGCTCCTCATACTTGGACCTTTACACCCGTTACCTCCTATGCCCAGAGATGGGCCCACTGTCATTGCCTGGTGCCAGAGATAGCAGCCTAGCTTTCCTTGTGGATCTAAACGTATCCTAAAGGCATTTTCAAGTACAGGTGGAGGTCATGGAGGCCATGAGGCCCATGTTGGACATCACTGACAAGGACAACGTATGGTTTTGTTGTGTATGGAAAAAACAAAAGGCCCGTCATCTGAATCACAGACTATCCTCCAAGAGAGAAGGACTGTAAATGTCCATTGGAGGGGTTGTTTGATCCCTTGTGTTTCTGGCACAGTATTCAAACCTGTAAGCACCTGACTGGTTGTTCTGTGTCTTCCCAAACTGCTCCTGCACCTTGTGTTCCAGAATTTCTTTCTATAGTTCCTGACTGATTTGCTGTTTGCTGCCTGCCCTGACCTTTTTGGCTATCCTGACATCTACCTCTCCGATTTGATGCCTGTGGGACTTTGACCTTGGCTCGTCTGTTTTTTCTCCATATATAAATGATTTTTTATATTTTTTTACCAGGACTCTGCCTAACTGCCCATGAGTTCTATTCCTGCTCAGAGTCTTGGATAATCACCCTATAGTTGGAAAAAGGATGTGGGGAAGAAAAAAAAGAAACTTGAGCACTAAACATGCCCCAGCACAGTGCCCTGCACCCAGGGTTGGACTGGTAATGATAAGCCTGCCTTGGCACTTTAAGGCCAGCAGGCTCCTGATGATGTAAGCGTTGCTAACGGCTGGACATGCAGCAGCACATTACATTCTCATGCTCACATAGTGTGCAGCTAGACATATCCAGCCGGCGGCTCTACTCTGCTGCACCCAGTCTTCTGCCGGAGTGGCAAATTGAGTGAGTACAGGGCACTGCCGGCCAGCATCCCACAGGGCATGTGCCCAGTGTGCCAGGTGGCTGGTCCGGGGCCGGCCTGTATCTATATCTCTTGTACAATGATAAATTCATGTCAATTATATTCTTGTTCACAAAGCTCTGCCAACCTTGAGGGAGAATCATGCGCCACACAGCATGTTGTAAACAATTCTAAGCAGAGATCGGTAATGGACCCGATGTCACTCTGTCCATGTTCTGTATTGGCAGTTTCCCATACTCTGCCTCTCTGCTGGAAACATAAAAGCGATACGCTAATTTGTAAGCAATTAGCTGGCTCTTACATCTGTCTGTAAGTCACACGGTCAGAGATTAGCCCTTAGCGGCAAGAGAACAGCACCAATAAAAAGGGGCCACCCAGGGCCTGCTACATTTTGTCCACAGAGGTTCTGCTCATAAATGTTATGATTGAAATATGTTACGTGTGAAAGAGTTAAGTGTTTTGTTTTGCCCTACTTTGCGTACGCCATCATGTCGGCAAATGTGGTATGGTGGACGCCGTATATCACAAAATATTAAAAAAAATAAACAAAAATGTTCACATTTTTAAAATATTGCATGTCTAAACAGGATAAACTGGGCTTGTAAATTTAATTCTGAAAATAAAATAATGTCACCGGTAAAGCCAGCCTCTAACTACTTCTCCTAAAACAAAATTGCCCCTTTTGGCTATCAGAAATATTGGAAGTGTATTAATAAAAACGTATATGAGTGTAACAGCAATACTCCTTTAAAACAAAGCGTATCAAAAATGTACCCAGGCTGACTATAGAACCATAATATTTAGAGCTGCTGATCGGTTCCCATCTGTACCACGTTCAGTTCCAACTTGCCCTTTTAGCTGATGCCCTGTTGGCCCTTATGTCTAGAACCCATATCTTGCATTATACCCTATGACAGGGGTGTCCAACCTGTGGCCCTCCAGCTGCTGCAGGACTACATCTCCCATACTCCTCAGCCGGCATCTTAGCTGAAAGAGCATTATGGGAGATGTAGTCCTGCAGCAGCTGGAGGGCCGCGGGTTTGACACCCCTGCCCTATGACATTAGACGTACATTTAGCCGCCGGACGCATTGGTGTTTAAATGTATGCCTTACCGTCTGTTTCTATGGTACTGAGACGTACAGCTTCGGCAATAAAGAATACATACAGTTTAGACGTTTCAGCGAGTGCCCTGGGTGGGCTCTGGCACCCAAGGGGTTACTGGGCAGCGGGCACTCCCCATCAATCTACAGCCATAATACCAGGCAGAAGACGCTCATGGCAGCTCTGTCTCTAATGATACGAGGGCGGAGAGGGAAAGACTCTTAACCAGCAATTATCAGCAAGTCGAGGAGAACCGGGAGCTTCACGCAGACTGGCAGACTGAATAAAGACTGGCGGGGATATGATACAGAACATTAGAACTCTGCGTGACCTGCTTCACCGCATAATCAGACGGCACAATAACATCACGTCGCAGCTTTATTTATCGATGTACCCTCCCATGAAACTGGCTCGCTTCTTAGCTATCATCATTATACTTACTGACATATAATTGTGTGTTGCCTATGCATGTGGAACCGCACAGTCACAAGAGAAGCTCGCAATTTGGTAGAAGAAAGCAGCAGAGTGGACCAGTCAGGGTACTGGTCGTGGCACTTTAAGGCCAGTGGCTACCTAATGACATAAGTACAGCTGACGCTTGATATGACAGGCCCCATGTTAAATTTTTATGCTCATGTAGCATATGTCCGGGCATATACTGTCAGTGAGTATACACCGGAGCACACACTCTGGTGAAGCAGATCAGGTGAGTGTGGGGTGCCGTTGGCCAGTGCCCCACCAGGCATTTGCTCGCTGTGACAGATGGCCAGTTTGGGCTCGAAGTACAGTACTGATTGGATACATATAGATACAAGGGAAAGGACTCCTCAACGCAGGTTTCATGGGGCCCTGAACTTTGTGTTACACCCCTGAGTAGAGATGGGATAGGAGAGGTGTAATTGAAGCGGGGGCATGGGTGCCCAGCTGGAAACATCTCCATGACCAGCATCAGGTGGATATATACAATAAACGTTAATCCAGGCTGCCCGTGCCAATGCCCATAGAATAACGAAACAAAAGTAGACTCTCCTTTGATTCGCCACCCTTCCCCTAGAATAAGATGGAGACGGTAAGTGTGCTCTCATTGGTCGCAGGGAAAGTAGAGGCTTTTCCCATTGGTTGTTTCTCATGAATGGTTGTTGTCCACTGGTTAGTTTCCATATTTGAGTATCCACTGTCTGCGAGACTTAGTACTGGCAGTGGTCTGCTTTAGTATGTGGGAAATGTCGGGAACTTGCATCGACAAAGGAGTTATAGTACTCGGGCGAAACGCTTTTGTAATGGGGATGCAGAACAGGAGAGCCAGACTCCCCAGAGCTGAGGTAGCAAAGCTTGTAGAAGGCAGTTCCCAGAGGACCTGAGATAGGTATCCACAGAAAATATACCCTAAAATAGTACGATGAAACATTTTCATATTAATGTATTAACATGGCTTTTTTGTAACCTGAAACTCATGTCTCTTCATGGTTACTCTAACCAGGAACGATTCTTTATTGTACCCCCATATGCATTTAGGATCTTGGTGGGATCCAATCACTCCAGAGTACAAACTACTAATCCTCACGCTTCTACTTAAAAAGACCATCTAAAAGTTACAATGTATGTGTATGTCCCTATTTTGACCTGGACACAGGGACCACTGGTGGACACCAGCAAGGTGACTTCTCTGGCCTGCTGAAGTCTATCCATGGCCAAGTGGGGAAGATCAGAACTTCTCCTCTCCTTCACAGAACCCATTGAACTCACCCTTGGAGTTTGATCCACCTCTAAACAGAGTGCGTTGGTTGGCACATGGCATGTACCCTGATGTTCCTCATCATTACAAAAAAAGTTAACCCCTTAAGGACAATGGGCGGTCCCTAAACCCATTGAAGACAATGCATTTTGAGCCCGTACATGTACAGGCTTTGTCATTAAGGGGTTAATTGCTGATGGTTGTAACTAGCAACACACAATGCCTAGGCATGTTACAAAATGCTTGATTTATACACTTTGCACACATCTATAATTTAGCGCACATAAACATTATCCTCCATGGAATCTAATGCATAGATATTTATATATTATGATGTTTTAATAAAAAATAACTATTCGCTAACAATTAAGAGCTATTAATACCTTCTTTATAAATAAATTAGCATTGCAGATAGAACTTTCTATAAACCCATTATATCCAAGGCTGTGTGAGCTCAATTTATGTTAACCATTAAAAGACTAAAGTGAGCCGCAGCAGCGAATGTTCGAGTTGGTCTGTGTCGCTGTCACAATTAATGAGTTTTGACATTTTCTCCAAGTGCCCCCTATCTCGGTGCAAATGAGATTTTATCGGGCGGGTACGCTGAAGGTGTGCGCGGTGGCGGTGTCACAAGGCTGACCTTTCGCAGACACAAGAAGTTGGGACAGATAACATGGAGGAGAAAAGGGCATTTTATTATTCACAGGGTGATTAAATGTCCTCACAATGGAAATGCGTTCTCCAGAAGGGATAGATCGTCTGATAACAGATAATGCCATAATGATTATGCCTTTAATGCAGCTGATTAAAAAACATAACTGCCTCTTTTTTATAGCCCTCCCCAGGATGATTCAATAAACTTTAAGTAAGCAAATATATATATATATATATATATATATATATATAATTTATTTTCTCAGAACAAGTGAAGCTTTTTATAGTGTTTTTAATGAGTTTAGGGGAAACTTAACTAAGCACGATGTCTACGGCCCTAAAAGTCAAAACGATTTTAAGTAAACATCATACGGTTATGCATTACAAGGTGTAAATATATTCTTCTCCGCCCATAGGCAGTTGGATAAATAACTATCAAACTGGTAAAAGTCCTAATAAAAGTCTTGTTTTATTCTCTTGTGTGAGACCAAGTTGAGAGATATTTCTCAGGTGAAGGCGTTATGATTCGGTAAATAAGTGGATATGAGGAGCAAAGTAGAAAAAGCGGAGTCCCCAAGACATTGAACTAGGGCATAAAGTGAGGAGTGCAGTGCAATAATTGAAGTCATATAATTGTGTTAACAAACTAAACAGAGATAGGTACATATCAGAAATGGACTGTACGCTAAATATTCAGGATAATTCCGCCCTAATAAGTTATCTCTGCTGTTAATTTGCTGGCTGTTGTTGATTGGTTTAGGTAGCCAATAGTACGGGTAGGGTGAGGAGAAGGAAGTGACCTCAAGACAGGAAATGGATTAGGTATCTTAGATTTGACCCCCCAAAAATAAAATATATTGACTACAATTATACTGATTGACAAACAAAAGGTATAGATACATTCATTCTAAATAAAGAAAAAAATATGTTGAAGGCAGACTTACAGAACCGCTTCCTCTCACTTTATTTATTATTCATTTATAGGTTGTGATATTTATGGCAATGCCTTGTGGCTGGGATAGTTAATTAACAGGTGAAAGTTCTGGCTGGATATAGGCTGTGCTTGGAATATACTTTCCTGAGGCCAATCTTGATACCCAGAACCCAGACGTCGTGGCGATTCTTTCAGCGCCATTCCAGGAAAATTAAAAAGTATCGAGAAAATAGAAAATGTTCTCTTTTCTTCCTCGATGTCTATAGCCCTAAGAGTCACAGTGATTGTATATAAAGAATTATGTCCATACTGTCCATACTAGGCAGCATTTAGTATCAAATAAATATTGGAATGGTAGAACTGGTAGGCAATAAAAATACAACTATAATTAAAACGTAAACATTTTTAAAAATGTCTTTTAGAAAACTGTCCTTGAACCGCTCTTGAAGGAATCCTCGCCTGACCCTAGGTGGCATTGAGTCTGGATCAATGGGCATAGTTATTGTCTGGCGCTAAGCTGCAAGACACTGTGCGATCTGCTCAATAGAATATGTACAGAGCCATCTGGCTTAGCTCTGATCTGTAATTACCTTCTCCCTGTGTTTTTGGCACAATGTACTGCAGCTCGATACTGCCCTCCAGTGGATTTTAGTGGCATTTCTTTTTTTCTACAATAGGTTTAGGAAAAGTTGAAATTAATCACATGTACTTTTTTGCTTTTTTGGTTGCTATCCTTAATGTAATATATAGAATTTGCATTTCAAGATATAACAAAAAACAACATGAATGGTATTTTATAAAAATTCCTTTGAGATAAATCCCTCCAAGCTGCATATTTACCTAGGAACTCTGTGTGTGGGACCCTGAGGCTCAGGATTAATTGGTGGATTTTCAGTTCAAAGAGAACATATGCCTAATGGTATCCAAGCATGACCCTGTAACATCTGTAATATAATCTCAATTTCACTAGAATATTAATTTGAATGCAGATAATAACCATTTGGCCCATCTAGTCTCAAACCTAAACAGGCATACCTGCTAACCCCATACAACAATACACATACACTTTAACACTACATGTGGATATACACACTCATGCTAATGCCATAAATTAACACACACACACAAAACCACACACACACGTGCTCCCACTACACTCTGTGTGTATAACACTTTATATACATACTGACATTCTAACATACTTCCACACACAGTAAAATACTTACACACACTAACGTGCCTACACACAAACTAAAAAATGTACTTCCACACACAGTAACATACTTACACACATACAGTAACATATTTACACACACACACTAACTTACACATACAGTAACATACAAACATACTTAAACATACTTACACACACAGTGATATACACACACTCATACAGTATGTTTGGGGTGGTTGGGGAGCTGGTGATAGGGGCCTGTGGGGGCCTTGATCCCCTGGGGTACCAGTTGTACCCCCCTGAAGCTCTCTGCTTCATTTTAGTTTGTATCAGTGGGGTTCCTCCTTGTTTCTAACAATTTGAAACAAAAGGAATATTCTTCTGTAAATTAACCAACACATTTTAAAAATACACATAATCAGGCTAACATACACATAACAACATTATAATATACAAAAACATAGTATTTGTGTTATAAACACTACACATATGTAAATTTTGACACAACTTCTTCAGCGGTTTTTGACAGCATTCAGTCTTTCTGGCAGAGCCCCAAGATCCCCTACCAACCTCCCTACATGCTATTTATCAAAGTTGAGACCTCTTTAATCTTGATGTCATCTTCTTCTAGCCAATACAGAGGTATCCATTTACTTTATTACACTATAGAACACACATTGATTTTATGTAAATGTATTTAAGACGTGTAATTCTATATCTTGCCACAAGATGTCACTCAAGTGCACCATACAACTCTAACCTCAGGCCACTTAATAAGGAAATCCTTAGATTAAATAATAAAAAAAAATGCTAGAACAGAATTTCTCCCTTAGGGAGAGGAGCGTGAAAAACTTCACGTATGAATATTTCTCTTCCAGAGAGTTCTTAATTTCTGTATCCTGTAAGAGGATACAGAGATTGTTTTTTTCCCTGACAGCCGCAGTAAAGAAAAAAAAAGAATGTACTTTATGAGTACTTTATTATACTTTATTATGCAAACTAAGAATGCATATAATTATATATATATACATTATCACTTTACCTGAGTAACAAGCTGAACTCACCTTCTTTGTGGTCCAATTATTTTTAATACAGAAATCAATGGAAGTGCTGGTCCTGGTTGAAACTATACAATTAAAACATTTAAAAAAAAATAAAAAATTAAAAAAAGATTTCCTTTCTTACAATAGAAAAATTCTGTTTATCCTTACCCTATTCCCTCAAGTGTAGTTAGTACTTGAAAGTTGTTTTAGTACCAGAAAGTTGCTCAATGCACCTTTCATGTATAAATCAGTTTCTGTGCATTCCATATAATACCGGTTAATACTGAAAGCCAACTATAGATGTTTCCTTAATGCCGGTGCCCTCGTGATCCCATTTCCTCAAAGGGATGATGCTGTGATAAAGAACATGTGGAGACCATGGACACAAATGTCACATTATGTGATAAATGTGATAAAAGATCATCCAGGTGGTAATACTTAACAAAGTTAATACAAACAGAAAAAAAAAAGCGCTCTATCCTAGAGTAATGAAGCCATTGGAGCAAGCGCAGCTTAGCGGAGGAGGCCCTGACAGTGCTAGGAGGTGGGCCTATAGGGTTTTGATTTCATTTTATTGGTTAGTTAAGGTTAGGGGCTGGGTTATATAAATAGGTAGTAGCCATTTTGGTTACCACAGTTATAATCTGCTTGTCAGACCTGTTGTCGTCCCTCCCTATTTATGGTTTTAGGGGGGGGTTCCCGTTTTGTCACAGCGGCGGGGTGGAGGGGCAAGTTTGGAGAGTTTTGAATGGGGGTTTTCGTGGAAAAAGTTAATGAAAGGTTGTTGGTTGTTATCTTTTGTAGGTTTCGAGCTGGTCTGTGACTCAGAACCTGGGGGTGTAGGGGTATCTGGGTATACCCCTATTTAGGAGTTGGAAATGTAAATTATTGGCACTTTATTGTTATGTTTTTGGTCACTGTTAATTTATTGTTTGGGTCATTGTCATGGTGTGGGTGGTGTCGGGCTATTTGTATTTTATTGTTTTTGTATGACAATGACTTTTGTACGCTGTTTTTTCAAGCTGTGGACTTATAAATAATTTTCCACTACATTTCTGGTGTCTGTGTTTTATTTGGGGGATGGGTATTCTGGTGGGATTTTTTACCGGGGGGCCCACATTTCGACTATGCGCCTGTCAAGCAAATTATTATTATTATTATTATGAAATGTGTACACCACAAAGCAATCAATTAATAAAAAGTACTGATTTTTCTTATCATACGCAATGCATAGTATTCCGTTAGAGCAGGTCCTGTCGTTAAAGGCTTCTGGTATCAGACTGTAACCTACCCCTAATGTTTCAGGTGTGCAAATCAGGACACCTGTGTTGGGGGTGTGGCTAGAGACAAGAGTAGGTGGGGTTAGAGTTGTGACCACCCAGTGAGGAACCATAGACACGCCAGTTGTGAGGATCAGGAGGACCTGGGGCAGCCAGTTTAATGCCTCCCAGACAGGATATCTACAGGGGATCCCAGAATTAGGGACTGGAGGTTAATTGGATTAAAAAAGGTTATTGTATACTATCCTGAGTCAAGGGAAGGACCAGATGGGGAACAGTGTTTGAGTTTTGTGTGTCTGATAAAAGGGGGTGCTTTCCCCCTACACTGAGTCTTGGCTAGTGATTGGGGCAATCGCGCTATAATGATTGCTCCTGCTTAACCCTATTCATCTGTGGATTCTGCTGTTCCCGAGTTCCGGTTTGGCGGTAGTGCCCGTTACAGAGATCACATGACCTATCTACCTGATGATCAGAAGATCCCCCAACTGGCCCATGATCCCCATTGCCTGCAAAAGAGGGGAATATTGGGGAACTACGCAAGACAGCATTCTGGGTACTCAAGTGAAGACTAGGACACTTGCACATGCTATAAGGTTCTGAAAAGTCATTATGGAAGGGTGTCGAAAAACCTTCACCTGGAACCTTTCTAAAAAGCTGAAATGGTCAAATATTAACCCTTTGATAACCCATGACAAAGATTCTATCTTCTTCTGTGGTGTCTGGCATTGTCCTACTAATGGTCCTTGTGAAAACCACGACATGTCAAAAGAACCTGTGTTAATGATAAAGAAATTGACTTGGGACAAAGCATAAGGGCTACTCTTAATTGCCAACTGTCCCAATTTGGCCAGAATATCCCAGTGTGACCAGTGTGCAAACTTTCAGGAACGCCTGGAAACTGTGAACGCGCATAGTGTCCAAGCTGGTCCATAACATGGGTGGAACATGGCATGACACCATGACGCTTCTCACTTAATGTAGGAAAAGTAGTTGGTGATCTGATACCCGGTGGTTATTCCAGCGAAAAAGAACGGAAATGTGCCAAGAAACAGTCCAAATCTCTACGGTTACTCCCTTGAAAAGGAAAGGGGCACTTGATTAAATAAATATAGGTTGGAGCTGGCAGGGCTACTAACCCCACTTGGCTAAATCGGACTGGTTATTTATGTCATCGTTGTTATGTTATTATGAATATTTCCAGCATCCCTTTCCGTCCATGTCCCTTTTTTGCTTCGTGCCCAGCTAATAATCACGGCCCTTTTGTTGCTGGTGTGTGACCTTTTCTAGCAGACATCGTAGAAATCAAGGAAGGCAGGAAATGTTTAATAAATGACGGTATAACAAGCTTCCGAGGGACTCGGTGACAGCTGTACTGTGAATGTACTATGAATGATTAAGCTCCTTTCCTGTAACGTTATTGCGTGGATAGGGTTAAGCGTCATGGAGGAGACCGCGCAAGGATTGTATGCCAGGAGGAAATATAAGCTGAAAAAAATACTTCCATACCACCAAACAAGGTAAAATCATCCTTTTAACTCATTCACCACCTTGGACTCCAAACAGTAACCTCAGGCTTAAGGTCAGGGCTGGACTGGCCATCTGGAACACAAGGCAAATGCCAAGTGGGCCGCTGGCCATTGGCGCCCTATACTCACTCAATCTAGAACTCCAGTGGCCGGCGGCTGGATACGCCCGACCGCATACTCCACAAGCAAAAAAAAAAAGGCAAATCAAGCCATTGACCGAACTTTGTCATCAGGCGGCCATTATTTCTGCACTATTTCTAAGTTTTTCCACACTGGCCCAAAACAGGAAGAAAAAGCAAAAATGAGGTGACCGAACCTGGCCCATGAAGAAGTAATAAAAGATCCTCATTTTCATTCTTTTCCGCACGTCTCGGTCTTTAGTAAGATATTAATTAATTTATGTGACCAGTCTTGCAACTGTTTTTAAATATTGGGGTTTGTTCACGAAAATGATGAGTTTGCAGGAGAGTTGCAGTTTTATTTTACTATGTATTATGAAGGGCCAACCCCAGTCAGTGCTTCTTGCACAAAGAGTTTGGTAGGCCCTGTATAATGGATAGTTAAATTTCTGCCCCGTCACTGGTTAAACGATCCTTTTACAGGGCAGCTTGGCCTCTCTTGCAGTAGAAAGGGTTGGCCCTTTATAATGTATGACTAAGTCGGTAAGTTGGAAGAAGAAACTATCCGGCAAACTCCTACTTTAGTGAATAAACCCTTTAGACATGCAAGCCCAGGTTCCTTTAGGTGATGCTACACCCCACATGCATTGTATCAGTGTTTCAAAAATGTATTAGACATAACACACCGAGGTGGGAAAGCAAGATGGATTATTCCGACATGTGAAAGGTTAGGGGCAAAATTAAACTTTGGTTCAGCAATGAAAGAGAAAGAAATAAAAAAAAAAATATATAGCATGTGACATATGTATAGGTATTTGTCTCCTAAAGAATGGTCCCTTGAGAAATAAAGGGACCTCATCCATTGGCCACGGATATGGGTTACAAATGTGATGTTACCCATTCCGTCTTTTAAAAGGTTAACATAAGAAAAAAAACAGTAATAATTGAAAAAAAAACTATCAAAAATTCATCAAGCTTACCGCATCGCGTTCTGTGGGTCCCTGCCCAGAGTTTGGTTACTTAATGTAGAATCTCAATGTTCTGTGTCAAAATGAGCGTTTTCCAGATGAATATCTTTATTCTGTATCTGGCGTTGCCCAACTTTATTATCAGGAAAGAAATTATGAGAGTAATTTCAGCCTCTGGCGAAACAGGAGCATTGACTGGAAATATCATATACTGGAAACGAATCAAGAGTAATATCAAAGGCGGGAAAGAGGAAACTGCATTAAAGGCGCAGGGACGCGCTCCTATTCTGTTATACAGGGAGACAGAAATATACAAAAAAAAGATGCTGGTCAAATAAAGTGAGCCCCGTTTAAATGATGTCATAGATCTTAGAGCGCATACCATGGCCAATACCGAGAAAGTGTCCATTTTTGGATTTAAATCCTTCTGTCATTCTTTCTACACCTGTTCTTCATTGGTTGATGGCAGACGAGCCCCCTGCTGGCAACCAATAGAGTCGCTCGTAAAGACTTTTAAAATCCTGGTGCCACAACTTGGCCGGGAGAGACCACTGGTCTGCTCCAAGAGTTAAAGGTCCGTACGAACCATCAATAAAGTCGCTTGTACGGACATTTAACTCTGGGAACGGGGAGACCATGGTCTCCTCAGGCCAAGTTGCGCCGTCCCGCGGGCCGTGCGAGCGAGTCTATTGGTTGCCTGCAGGGGTCTCCTCTGGCATCAACCAATTGGTTGATGCCAGAGGAGGCCCCTGTAGGTGACCAATAGAGTGGTTCACACGGCACTTTAACTCCTGACGGCGAACTTACGCATTTCCGCTTCCGTAGATAAGGTAGCCTAGATAGGGAAGGGGCCAGGGAGATTAGTAGACGACCACGAAGATTCTTCGTGTTGTGTGTCTTTGTCTACGTTTTGCCGCCGCCATGTTCGTATGTTCGGTATTCGGGCTGAACAACGAAAACGCACACTTCCTGTTTTTCATGTTTGCCCGAATACAAATGCACAAGTCTAGTTGTCACGCATATTCAGCCAGCGGTGGCACATGGTAGGATTGTGGCGTGTGGCTCTGTTGGCCACCTTCCCAATGGACATTTCTCCGATTTACCAGATGGCCAGTCCTTCTTCTAAATATCTCACTCAGTAGATTAAGTAACCATTTAAAGGTCACAGAGTCATAAACAAGTCAAGTTCTGCCTCTAGCCACTAAGAATACATGCATTTCTAAACACGTGGATATTTTCTTCTGTTTCTATAGCCATTATTGTGGTTTTTAGGGATGTGGAACATTGTTATACCCTCATAACCCAACAAACATTCTGATTTCCTGGAAAAGGCCACGAGGGGCTGAAAAAGAGATTTAGGTCCCAAAAAGAGACCGTTTATACATATCCATTTATCATGACCAGGTGGACAACACCAAAGAAAAAAAGTTAGTTTTTATATCTCATTGGTCTTATTATTATTATTATAAATATTTTATTTATATTTCATATTTATTTTATATTTTTTTATTTAATTGGGTTTTTATATACTATATTTTTATTATATAGAATACCATCAATATATTGTCTTTAGTCGAACACCTTTTATTGGGCCAGCATAGAAAAAGATCTAAAGTTACAAAAGTTTTCGGGACCTCAGAGGTCTCTTCTTCAGAAATGTACTTAAAAATGTTGCTGGTTCACTTTCCTGGCAGCTCCTGCCCTCGGGGGGTACAAGGTTCAGGATCGGGATGCAGTGAACGTTACTGGGAGGTCGTACACCCTGCATATCTCGCTGTCCTCCCTCTCTGTTCTCTGTTATTATATACGCAGGTAGCTCCGAAGGTTTTCTACACTCAGGAAATTGTTTCTCAGAAGTGTCACCTAATACTTAGCAATGAGTTATTTTGTGTTATGGATATTTTAAGGTACAGCTAAATTTAGACGTGCTTTCCTGAGGTCCTCCTAGAAAAATTATGTGTCCTAGATCACCACGGTGTCAAAAACTCTAATAAATCACGTTAGCAGTAGTGATGGTGCGCAAGATGCTAAAGTAATTGCTCATATATATATATATATATACAGTATATACACACTAACATACAAAAGTGTTTCTAACGATCTATTAATCTTTTAAACTTAAACTTGGATTATCGAACACACCGTGCCATTGGAACACAGGAGTGATGGGAGTGATAAAGGGCCATTGGAACACAGGAGTGATGGGAGTGATAAAGGGCCTGTGTACGCCTATGAAGATATTCCATTAAAAATCAGCCATTCTCAGCTGCAATAGTCATTTACAACATTAACCCCGTCTGCGCTGGATTTCGGATCCATTTCATGTTATTTTCATGGACAAAATATGATTTTCTTTCAAAAACAAAGACATTTCTAAGTGACCCCAAACTTTTGAACAGTAGCGTATCTACTGTATATATATAGATACATATATATGTAAGCTCTCCGCGGCCGATCCGGTGACATTAGTCTGGTTCGGGTCCCTGGCGAGCCTGCAATGAACTCACGGTGAATGTGTTCATATGTAGGGACAATTTGGGACAGGCCATAGTGAATCTGTCCCAGGCACTGGCTGTGATATTTTGGCAAGGTATCCGCGTTGGACTCCAGCAAGGCAGGGATTAGACTTTACTGGACCTCCCAAGTGGTTGATATGATGCAAATGACCCATCGACAGCTCTGATTGAAGCCTGTGCTGCTCCGTCTTACGTCACCATCAGATGGAGATCAGTCTGTCGCATTCCTCCACGCCACGATCAGCAGGTCTCGTTATGATCACAGGTTACTAAAGGGACAACTGGGATCTTTCAACCCAAGAGGGAAAACCCAACTAAATGACCCAGAACTGGCAGACAATATGTTCTATCCATCCTCATCATCATCATCATTCGTCTATCCATCACATTCAATTCTGTATAGCTCTGAAAGACACCCTATAGGCAAAATTAGCATATCCCATAGAGGGATATACCATGGACAGAAGAAAGCAGGAGGGTAGATTAACAGTAGATTAACAAATTTATCACATAAAATCAACAGGCTCACATATAAAAACGGCAAGAGAGTTTACCTGTTACGAAATCCTTGCACAGATGGTATTTGCGGATAAGGGCCAACGTCCCAGGAACCGGCCCTCACCAGCAAGACAACCAACTCCCAGTACACTCTTCCAGGTTGGACGCAGGTGTTCTTATTCAGGTTTACGGTCCACTAATAAATCAATCAAATATACGCTGATCAGCCATAACATTGTGAGGGCTGTGGTGGGGGGGGTATATTAGGCAGCAAGTGAATATTTCGTCCTCAAAGTTGATGGGTTAGAAGCAGGAAAAATGGGCAGCATAAGGATCTGAGCGAGTTTGACACGGGCCAAATTGTGATGGCGAGACGACTGGGTCAGAGCATCTCCAAAACTGCAGCTCTTGTCGGGTGTCCCCGGTCTGCAGTGATCGGTACCCATCAAAAGGGGTCCAAGGAAGGAAAAGCGGTGAACCGGCGACAGGGTCATGGGCCAACAAGGCTCATTGATGCACGTGAGGGGCTAAGGCTGGTCCGTGTGGTCACATCCAACAGACGAGCTGCGGTAACTCAAATTGCTGAAAAAAGTTACTGCTGGCTCTAATAGAAAGATGGCAGATCACACACTACATCGCAGTATGTTGCGTATGGGGATTGCGTAGCCGCAGATCAGTCAAGGTGCCCATGTTGACCCCTGTCCACTGCAGAAAGCGCCTACAATGAACATGTGAGCATAAGAACCGGACAAGAAGAAGAATTTCAGGGCAGAGCGTCATTTGGACTTGGTCTTGTTTTAGATTTAGGATAACTTTATGCATATCCCAAAATTCCATTACTGTATTAGTCTCTACCGCTTCTCATGGAAGGTTGTTCTATTTATCTAACACCATCCCTTGCATTCCATTAATCCTCTGATCGTCAAATACTTAGACAATGTATTTCCACAAGCCACTAGTTTAAACGCATCCTGAATAGGTGGCTGGGCTGAGCAAAACCATTACGGCCAATATCTGCACCGCTGCTGCTGTATAAATTGTGCTCAAGAAGTGAATCAGCCTTCCCGTCCCATGTGCCTGCACTGAGATGGATGGGCTCGGTATCTAGAGCAGCCTTTGGGTACATTGTGATCTTGTTCCTCGGCATATTTATCATGATAAATACATAGAGGGAGGGTGTGTCCCCCACCCAGAACAAGGGCGAGCTGTCCCACGCCTCTAGGACTATGAGACGAGCACGGGGGATATGTGCCAGAACAGTCAATGGGGACTACAACACCCATCAGCCCAACCACGTCATATCTGTTGCAGTCCACAACCATAAATAGATTTGGAGCGCATGGTCAGGGGGGCAAAAAACCCTATCCAAGGGGCAGGGCACAGGCAGAATAAGAAAGATGATGCCCCAATAGTGGGAGATGAGAGACAGAGAGGCACGGTTCAGAGTAATCTGTTCTGTAACAGAGTATGGCTCTAGGATATCCAGTGGCCCTAGGCAAACTATATCTCTGGGGGCCCTCCTGTATGCTACCTTAGGAGAGCCGGCTGCCCAAATAGTCTATACTGTAGGGTTGGTGCTGCCTTTAGTGAGCTGGGCATTCTTTTATGTGCCAGGGAATAACAGACCGCAGAGTGGCTGATCTCTTCTATAATCCGCTGTGGCCACCCCCAACATCGGCCCTGATGGAGGCCTGCAGAGCACTGCTATATCACTGATTATCCGCACGAGCTCTGACTTAAGAGAAAATGTTATAAAGGTTTCCTTTTTTCATGCTGGTATCCGAGTCACCGTGCGTGTATCTCAGAGCCTTACTGTGTAGTTTTATCCGACGCAGCGCTGATACATTCAATGACAGCATTCTTCCGAGGGGGATTGTTGGCTGTGGGAGGATATCCCCTTTCAGTGCCAGATTAAGAGCGCTCCTGTGCCCCAAGGAGCGCAAACACACTCACACACACACACACATACATAGACACACACATACCTACATACACACACACACACATACATAGAGACACACACATACCTACATACACACACACACACACACACATACATAGACATCACATACCTACATACACACAAAAAGCTCATCTTAATGGTTCGTCTTACTCGTGCCAAGGTGTCCGGCTACAATAACCTGCAGATTATCCATTAGAGCACCAGGGTCCTCCAGATCTTGGGGGCCACTGATGACATGCCTAGTGTGTCTAACGGAGAGTCCACCAAAGTCCCCTTTAACTATCATGGAATGTGGGGGGGGCACATACATTTAAAGGGACCTCTAAGCTATCATATGCATTAAAGTACATAAAATGGCTGTAGTGTTCCTTTATTTTTTCTTTCCTGAGATCTGCACAATTTTCCCAACCCATTGTAACAAAAGCTCTGAGGGCAATAGTTTCCCTTTAAACACACTTTTGTAATGAGTGGCCTTCTAATCCGTTGCTTTCCAGTATACGTGACCACTCTGACACTGAGTACGCTCGTATAATTAGCACTTGCGCAAAAATAAATCATAACGTGAAATCCCAGTAGTGTGCAAGCTCATTGACACATTCCTGGAATACCCCATGCGGGGGCAGGTGACACATATCCAAATGTCTGCCATCCGTCAATCCGCCCTGCAGAGCATCATGGGAACTGTAGTTCCGAGTAACCGTAACTCTTTTATAACCAGAATCCCCTTCTAGTTTTCTGCAGATCCACAACAGAGATAATATCCACTGCCCTACTGAGTGGGGTCCTGGATACAATGTACCCGCTCTCCGTGTGGACACTATTATTGGTGCAATTGATCCATTGGTTTGTCCTCATACCTTAAACCCCTTAACAAGCACATATATATCAGTGTTTTAAGGAATGCTGTAGTGTCTCATGCAGCCTCACGAACGAAGAAGGCATATTGAAGTACCCTATCCCACTGTCCCACCAAACTCTACCCCTGTTCCACTTTTCTGGGCAGAGGTAGAGCTCGGCAGGACAGCGAATGCATACTGAGCGCATGCAGAATTCTGCTCAGTAGCGCTGTCGGTTTGAGTGACACTCTACTTATGTGTGCAGGGCAACACCTCCTCCGTGATCTTTTTTTCATGCCACTGGTTGGCTGCTCAATGGGAGCACGTTCTGCTCATGGTGGGTCTCCTTAGATCTTCCACCTGGGTGCAGGCAGCAAGAGATGTGTTCAACTAAACAAATATCCTTCAAGCTAAGGAGTTAGGGAAAGTGGAGTCTCAATGCATTTACAAGGGGAACACATGAAAATTTAAGGGAACCAGCTAGCTATCAGATGTATTAATTTGTATATGATTTAGAAGTGTCACATATCTAATTTTGACAAGAAGCCCTATTGTGACCCTACAGCACCGTTCTGTTAAAAAAAAACTACCATAAAACATAAAATGTAAGTTATGCAGAGTGAGTCAAAGTTGTGTACATGGACTGAAGCTCCCACAGGGGCAGGCTGGCTCAGGAGGCAGAAGGACATTTTTCCCCCAGGCAGGTCCTCATTCTCCAAGGTGGGTCTCATCAGGACCATGTTACACGGAGTCAGAAGGTGCCAGCCCTCCTCTGAGCTCGCAATGGCCAGTCCATGCCTGGTGTGAATGGTGACTCATATATTGTTCTAAAAATCCTCTTTGAATGCCTTTTATATCAGTCGTCAAGTCTTCTGTTTGTTATGTTAATGAAGTTCATAACCCTTTTCAACTTACACTGCAGATGGTAGTTTGAAGTCTGAGAAAACAGCAACATAAAATTCGGTACCATCTAAAAATATTTGCTCTTCTAGAAACATGAATATACGGTATATATAATGAAATCTTATCCAATGAGCTAGAAATTAAAAAGAATGGAAAAGGTGATGGAGTTTGAACATGTCATATTGTCATTTAAGGCAAACATGATGAACATGGAGATAAAAGTAGATGAGCATGACAGTCACAAAAAAGAGATTTGGTAAGTAGTGCATTTATGAAGCTGTCCTTTGATAAAAGCAGAGTTGGAAAAGAAAAGGAAAAAAGGAGAGAAAAAACAAGAGACCGGGGAAGAGAACACTAGAGGGATGCAGTTGACATAAAATAGGGAAGGTTGTAAAAAGCATATATTTATGAGTACAATAATGTGATCCTTGTTGGAATTTAAATCGCTCGTTTCCTGTGCATATACTATACATGTAGGTATTTCTTAGCTTTTCTGGAAATTACATGAACACAAGAACATAATTGGATGCGTTAGATCTGGATTCGAGATTAGGCAATCATTCTGTTCATCTACTCCTTTTTTAATTAATCTTGTGGCCAAACCCAATTTATCGGTATGGTGTATCAAGTGTTTGGGCTGCTAGGTTCTCATCCTACTACTAAATGCCCCATTCAGCATTTCTTTAAAATCTTAAAGCCCCCAAATAAAATTGCCTTTGCTTATTTTCCACCTTTCTTACCTGTCCTAAGAATTCCTCTGTTCTCAAGGTTAAGACTGGCAGAAGGCATCAGATGATTAGGTAAAGAGATAAAAGAGATAAAAGGCTAGATTGGTGCTCTTTAGAGTAGTTGCTTACTGGGGGGTCTATTATTTAGTCTACACTAACTCATACCCTACAACCCACCCTGCGTGGGGGGTGTGTGGCTAGATGCCATAGGGGCATGACTAGACCCAGAAGAAGGTTTGGTCATGGTTGGACCACAGTCCACAAAACCTTAAAAACCACCTCGCGATGATCAACTTAAGAGCATCGCAAGGTTACCACTTGTAAGCAGCAGAGACCCCCATTGGTTTTGTTCCTCCATTGGCCAATCAGGGGAGATCAGAGGATGTCCCTTTTGAGCCCAAGCCACAAATGCAGGACAGTGGGGCAGCTACACTGGACAGTAGACCAGTGCCCAACAATTGAGACCCTTGGGCGGTATGGTGGCCAGCTATCAGACAATGGCATAAACCTAAAGGCAATCCTTGATGTCAACTTTGCTGTAGTTAACAATACATCTCAAGCTCAACTTTTTAGGATCAACAGGAAAGGGAAAAGATATAACCACCCATCTTCCATTTCCCTATTTCAACAAAGAATTCCACAAAGCAATTATATTTAAACACCAAACATTAATATTTTTTTTATGTTACCAGGGTTTCCACTCGAATCACTCGACACGTGAATCATTAAATTTTATTAACCATCGTTTCAGAACTCTGCCGTGCTGGAAGGAACAGAGAAATAACCAAGCACGGGATGGGATATTTGTACAGATGAAGAAGGAGAGATCAAAGCGATTAGAGGACAAAGTGGGGGGAAAGTGAGAATACAGCACAGAAAATAATGAATTGCGGCAAAAAAACCCAGAGGAACATTTATTACCGGGAACAAATCCGTTCTCTTTCATTGAAATGAGTTCCTTAGATCAGACTTAGCGAGTCTTATACTTTAATATCAGTCTTTTATATTGTTTTTGATATTTGGATCACTGAGAGGCAGACAGATACACACAGAGACATACACAACGTTTGAAAAGTGGGTGTATCCATATATCAACCAATTTAATGGTCATGTAGGAAGAATGGTTACTGGGTTGAAAGATTTTATGGTGATATATGACTTATGGGTCTACTCCTTAAATCAGCATCATGGGTATTCCCATGATTCAGGGGTCTATTACAAGCCAAACATGAGGTCACATTGATGTCACTCACACCTCAGCTCAATTGCTATAAATTGTCTGCTTCTTGTAGCAGCTGTCAATCAGGTTTCCACTCCACTGACCTTAGTAATGTCCCAAAGTATAAAGGCCCTGAAGGTATATCAAGTGGTCATTTTCTTCCAGTACAACCTGGGCTGGTTCAGCTTATCGCATAAAATTCATGAAAATACGTGAAATGCATCAAACATTCTCAGTCTAAGAAAATAGTTTTGTTTGTCTAAAACACATAAAATACATGATACCATGATGCACACTGATAATGTAATGAATAACTAGAAATCTGCAAAACAGAGTGTTTTAATACCAAAAAGGGACATTTAAATTGTATGTACACATCCCACCGGAGTATGATAAAAAATAGCAGGCAACTATGCTTTTTAAATATGGTGGCCCTTTCCTACCATCATCTGGTGAACACATTTCTACCTATCCCAATGCAGAATGTTATTAGGGTTTATGCACTAAAATGTGAATAGTATATTAATGTTGTTGATGAAACATTGCATCTTACGAACAAATTTCCATTGTGAAGGACAAACAATAATGGGTTACTCCTACAAGAGTGGCAAAGATGGATCCCCACATACATTGACTGCCATGAACTGTTATGACTTTATATAATGTACTCTACATCAATGGTAGATCCCATGATCTGAGATGATTAGGGAAGGAGTAAGGACTAGGACGAAGGTTTTCAGATTGTCCAAAACCTAAGGGCAAAGCTAAATCAGTGTTAAAGAACAGGTTAGAGGGTTGAGACAGGCTAAGTACAAGTTCAGAGAACAAGCCAAAGTCAAATACTGGACTCAATACAAAGGAAGGAAGAATGGCAGAGTCAGGTTTATGTGAGGGAAGAGGCGAGAATATTCAAAAGCAAACAAGCCACGCATAAAATGATGCATGAAGACTCTGTCTTCATTGTTCTTCTGCTTTTCCTCATATGTTCTTTCTTCATCCGCTTCTTTGTGAACCAGGCCTCCCAGAGCACTTAAAAAGGATGTAGCCTTCAGGTACCCCCAATTGGGGAAGAGGGTATGCCCGGAGGCTCCGTCCTTTTGCAGAAGTGCTCCAAAGGCCTGGTTCATGGAGAAGCGGACACAGAAAGAAGACACAAGGAACAGTGGAAAAAGACTAGAAGAGGCAAGAGAAGAAGCGCGATGTGGGAAAGGAGAGAAGTGACATAGAGGTGTCGGAAAAGAAAGTAGGGAGACTGAGGGAATTTTTTGGAGAGTTGAGACTTCTGTGTGCCAGAGTAGCACCCCCCTGAGGCGTATTAAGGCACGAATGAGTACCCTACAGCTTTTCCATGAACAGAGGATCCAGTGACCAGCAGTAAGGTTCTGACACTTATAAACAATTATAGCAGGAGAGACTCGCTAGCCCTTAATAGTGCAGAGTTAATCTAATGAGAGTTGACGTTCTACTTACCCCAGATCACCTACAATTTTCTCAGTGGTGTATCGACTTCAGACCAGTCAAAGATAACTGTTTCTGTATGCAACAATACAACAGGTATATGTTCCTTTTAATCTAATTTACAGATAATGTCCCAGGTAGTTTGAACATTGTGTCTAATAGGCAGAGCACACCAGGGCATCTCGTCATCTGTGGTGGCAAAGTGGCTATCCACTTTCCTGGCATTCTGCGCCTTGTAATTGTGATACAGTTGCAAATTCTATTGGCATAATCCCCAGATTGTTACAATTGTAACAACAGGCTGGATTCCATTAATGGAACAAATTAAGGTTAAATACCTAAGAAATATATGGGCCTGGGTGAGTTTTAAATTCATGGGAAATCCCATATTATATCAAAGTAAATAACACGAAGTAACAATTTTGACAATACATCTTGTTCTATAAAAATGATGCACCAATTAAATGGTTTCCTGCCCTAGGAAAGATGCTGTTGTGTAACCCATATGAAAATATATGTTTTCTATTAATTTATATGTGAGTGATCAAGCTCTGTGAGGGTAAGGAAGTTGCCAGATGACACCTAAATGCAGGCCTGTACTGGCCATCTGGCGCAGCAGACAAATTGCCTGGCGGGCTGCCGCCTGACAAAACCACACACTCTCCCAGTGGCATAACTAGAAACCACAGGGCCCTGAGGTGAAAATTGCCCTGTGGCCATCAACTTCACCAAGCAACATGTCCTACAGTGCCACCTTTGCTTCAAACATCTCGCCTGTGCCATCTTTTCCTCCAGCTAGTCAGTGGCCCCAAACAATGTCCCTGTGCCACCAGTGTTCCTCAACAGCTTGTCTTTGCCCCCCCATCATTCACTCTGGCACACCTACAGTATGTAAACACAATTACACAAATGGACACATACCTACATACACACACGCTTACACATACACACCAACACACTCATTCTAACACACACTTCCTCTCCCACCACTTATATGTGCATCCATACAAACACAATACACACATCCATGCTAACACATAAACACTTACACACTTATGCCAACACACACTCCGTATCACACATACATGCTCACACACAAACACATCTATGCTGACACACACTTGCTAACAAACACACACACACACATTCATGCTCATACATACACACACCTATACATACACATTCATGCTTATATATACTTATACACAGACATCCATGCTCACATACACCTCAGGCTCACATACACCTCAGGCTCACATACACTTACACACACACAGAAAAAATGGTTTGGTAACACTAATTCCTGCTTTACATTTTTCCACTAAACAAAGCAGAATATAATGTGCAGAAATATTAAAACCATCCCAATGTATTCTCTCTGGGGGGTGCAAAAAAAGAATCCTATAAAAGGCCGTGGTCTTTACTTTATGACCTTGTGTATTGTAATGCAACTCCTAGAATAGATTTGCATTTGTAACTAAAGACACTCAGCAAAAGTATTTCAGAAACAGTCATTCTTCTCAAAACATGATTTAAAGGAACTGTTACTACAAGTTCAAGTGTATTCTCAGAGAGTTTAGTTACAAGTGTTTGTTTTCCAAAAAGGACCCATACACAGTCCGTCTTTCTACCCTGGACTTACCCTCCACTACGCCATTAGAAGATAATGCTTTGGGTTGATCAGTGGCATCTTCTTGCCTAAGACTCCCAGGGCACCAAGCCCAGGGGACATCAGCGTCTTTGCCACATTATCGGTGGTATATCGGGTAATTAGGCTTCCCTGTGGGTCACTTGTAACCAGCTCATTTACAGTATATTGTATTACCATGTAGGTGGTTGGGGGTGCTGCATGCCACATAAACACAACACTAGTATGAACACGTCATCTAAACACCTTTTCATGTAGCTGATACGATCCAGCTGCCTGACTAAAGAGATAAGTTTCAGCCTCTCTGAAAGACTAGAATCAATGACACAAATTCAGATTGCTTCAGAAAATATCATCCCACAAAGATGCAACTGTATTTGTAGAACACTGTGAAACTTGACATCCCAGTGTAACAGCTTTAATGATCAGAACAGCATGCCCTGTTTCTTAATCCTAATACCCCGCTATGGAAATCTGAACCAACGGCAGGAAACATCTGAGCCCTTGCAAATGAGGACAAAAAGATCGTCTTTCGCCAGTTTGGAGGGATAAATTGATAGCACCTTTTTATTACTAGCTATTCTGCTCTCTTTACATGTGTTTTACAGTATTGGAGGAAGTCAAGAATGGTCACACCTGCTTCTGAAAATTTTAAACATTGAAGACCACATCAAAAATTCAATGGGGTCCTCATGAGGAACCAAAAGCCATTACCGGCCATTGTAACTGTCTATTGTTGCTGCCTGTCCATGTTAAGGAACATGAAATTGTGCTTCTGCAACTTCACAGATCTCTGGTCAGGCCTCACGTAGAGTATTGTGTCCAGTTCTGGAGACCTCATCTCTAGAAGGATATTGACATTTTGGTGAGAGATCAGAAGAGGGCTACCAAGATGATAAAGGTTATCAGGAAAGACTAAGGAAACTCCATATGTATGGCTTGCAGGAGAGAAGAGAAAGAGGAGGTGTGAGAGAATCATGTAAATACTTAGGAGATCCAGGAGGGAAGATTATTTCAAAGGAGGAAAAAAGTTGGAACAAGACGTCATAGTCTAAAAGCTATCCTGAATCTAAGGCAAGATCAAGGACTGATTAAGACCTGAGTCTTACATCAGGAAAAATGGGCAGAGTAGATGGGCCAAATAGTTTGTATCTGTTGACAAATTGTATGTTTATGTTTCTATCTTTAACCCAATAAGGAAAAAGGATGAAAACATATTGGTCCAAGAGACGATGGAGTCTCTATTCAAAGGTCATAACCCTTTATTAGGTCACCATAGTAAAAAATGTAGAGACATATAAGTTTCCAGGACTTCAGAGGTATCTAGTTTAGATGGACAATTTTTATCCCAAGAAGAAGCCTCAAAGGCAGGACCGGACTAGACATATGGCACACCAGGCAATGGCTGGTGGCCACTAGCACCATATACTTACCCTTACTTTCTCTCCAGTTGCAGATTGGGTCCTGCAGTTTTTGGCTGAAGGCTAAACCGGGGGGCTCATCCCCGGTGCGGCCCTGCTCAGAAGTCCTAAAAGCATATGACACTGCATTTCTTTCTGTGTTGACCCTGTAACATGTATTACTTTCAAATTAGACCCCAGCGTTCATCCCAACAAAGACACTACTATCAATAGAGTTATGTTATATCAGTAACCCAGCTAGTTTGTTCATTTTTTTATGCTGTAAAAACATCAGGAATAAATGGGGAGACCAGATGGGCCCAATCTCTGTTTCAATGCAAAACTGGTCTATAACCTTTATTATAATTACTATACAGTAATTGGTATGCTACGGATATTATGACTCATTGTAATCAGTGCAATTAACAAGTTCTTCATTGTTGCTGATGGGGATTTTCTTTTTAATGTTCCTTTGAATGTCCTGGTTGCAAAATGATTGCACGTTCTTAGAATAATAACATGCCAAGTGGTGTAAAAATGCTTCATAAGCAAGACGTGGTTGGCATAATTCACAGCTATCCATTCTTTTTTATTGAGGTCAGGAAGGTCAGGCTACCAAGGGGTACAAACCAGGACTGGTGGGTCTCAGGGCTAGATTAACATAGGGGCTCGATGGAGCTGAAGCTCAGTGTCTCCTTAATAAGCCCATCAGCCGTGGCCGAGTGTGTTGGGAACTTGCCATCCTTTTTTCTTACAATGTGTGACACTACAGTTGCACGAGAAGTAGAGGGAAACACTTGCGGCCATGTAATTGTCAGCTCCAGAAGTCCCTTAAATCAGTGCCGACCGGTCTCATTTGATCAAAGAAAATCATTATAGAAAGCATTACGTTGCCCACAAATTGGTGTCGATTAATTGTCGAATCCAGAGCCTCCGCGTGTAGAATGGCTCCGATGATTTAAAAAGCAGGAACACACACCAGCAATCAAAATGCTAATCGGTAACAAGAGCCAGGTTGTAGCGTTAGAAAGTATTGTTGGCTCCACCGGCTCAAAGCATTGCCAGAGGCTGGACTAAGTACACAGAACTGTGAAACTCGATACCCGCAAAAAATTTATGTTCCTTGGTCATGGATTGAGACCAGTAAATCTCATTTTCTAATCCCTTGAGTGCTGGTTGGGACTCCTAGTAGATCGCACATTAAATGTAGGCTTCATCCACTAATGTCATACGGAGGAAGTGACTTTTTGAACTCAATCGCTTGTCTTCCAAGTACTGGCGATGCTTGGCCTCTGACAGTCCAGGGATTCAAACCTCTCACTATAAAAAAAAACCACAAGGATCTTCTGGTTCAACAGAGGTTTCCAGGAGACTTTCGAGGACTTCTAGCATAGTAATCAATCGCTACATTTTCCCGTCTTCCTGCAAGTCACGTATTGCTAGTATTGTACATTTTTTTCTGCAAAAAATGTTTTTTATAATATGTTTATTTTTTGGTTAGGTTTTTTTTTTTAACGTCCAAATAAAAATTCGACCTGTCAATAAAATGTGACCAACAAAGTTGTTTTTTTTTTTTGCAAGTTGTCTGGGTTTTTACTTAAAGTCGCATGCGCCGGATGCATTTTCTGCATTGAAGTTGTTTTTTTTATTTTTAGTGAATAGACGTCCCCGTATTTCTCATCTAACACTGGCTCAGCCGACAGCCAACAGCCGACAGCCGACAGCCGATTTTGATCGTCAACATCAGATGCCAGACCACAGTTATGAGAACCAAAACTAGACACAGAATTAAATACATACAGTACATGCAGACTGTTTTATAGTACATTTTTTCTTACACACATGTTCCTATTTTCCTAGGATCTTAATATACAGAAAAAACAAGTGATGGGTTCAATTGAACTTACTCTGTCTTTATAAATTCAGTTAAACATATGGCGCCAAGAGAATAGCAATTAAAATACCTTGCAATACTATTTTTTACGTAGCTTCCGAATTATTAGCTTCCGAATTGTTCTAAAAAAATGTTTAGTGGGGGGATCACAATTGCAATAAACACCAATATAAAATTTGTAAGCGGAGTATTTAAAAAAAATGTTTTTTTTGTTGTTTTAAATTGCAATTGGACCAATATTAATCAATTTTTTGTGTATATTGACAGTAGGGGAGTCACATAACGTTATCATATTTTTTTCCCTAAATAAAAGTTAAGCGCAATCCAATAAAATACATTTTTTGTAGAATCGTTCTGTTAAACGGGGGTGCCAAGCTCAGCTGGCTCACAGGCAGTGATTAGCCAACTGTGCATGCGCAGTAATAGTTTTTGTTTTACGCAAAAAAACAGCATTTTTCGATAAAGACGCTATTGCACTCATATGAATAATTAGTCACATATATGAGTATGTACGGTTTTAAAAAAAAACACGACTTTCCAATATATCCATAAATTCCATTGATCCAGATCAAGGGGGAAATATTTTGGAGCGCGTGCCCTAGGGGGAAAAAAAAGTTCATTTTTGACTTCAAGGGCAGACGGAGTAATCTCCCCCGCTAACATATTCCTCATGCTGCAAGTTGCCTGCGTTTGGTAGGAAATGGGTGAAAAAAAAAAAATATAAAAATACCAAGGCATTCCCTTTTATCCCATAAGTTCTTTTTTATGGTCAGTATGCACATGGAAGTCTTTAAATAGGATTAGAAAACCAGCTGACATTGATACTGCTGATCTTTTCTTGGGGTTAATAGAAAACAAACATTCCTAATCCCAGAAGGTTATAAAAGGAAGAGACTTTTTTAAAGAAGTGTAATGGGTTAGGTGAGCCGAGTGTCTTTTTTTAATCACAGCACATCCAAAACGACTGAACTTGGCCTGTCTACATATGATCCATGTGCAGAGACGTCCTCTGCTAACCACATGTGAACATAAAGAAAGATGACTGAGGGTTGCTCTTTAACGGTCTATACCCAGTAGGCAAACTAACTGCATAATTAACTGCTTCTCCTTTACAGACTCCTGCGCTGCAGGAAACTCATATAAAGGGGTACGTTCCAAAATGCTTTAAAATTGCCATGTCTAACCTTTTTTTTCTCAGCGCGGGGATGCAGTTTCTTTAGGATTCCCATCTCGGGGGGCACTGTCATGAAATACACAAGCCAGGAAATGTTCAAACCTCAAAGTCAGTATAGAATATGAAAGGGTAAGCACGAGATTTGTGTATTTGGATTCGGAGTTTTGTACGGAGCTCCGAAAACGAGGCCAGACGCCCGTGAATCAGATGAAAAGTGAAGAAAAAAGCTCTGATCTTTCATCCGAAATTTATGGGCCCACATTCGCTCACACTCTCACTCACTCTCTCACACTCTTATTCTCTGAGTCTCTCTCTCACGTCCTCTAAATGTTTCCCTACCGTCTCTGCCAACCACTTCCGCTTCTGCCGACCACTTCCGCATCTTCTATGTTCTTTTATCTTCTCCCTTCTCGTCTCTTCAATCTGCTATCTTCTATCTTTGTCCGCATCTCTGATTGGAGGATCAGGGAGAGAACGTCACCGGACGCGCCGTCATGTTTCCCCAAGTTCAAGTAAGTGCAAAGTAGTAGCACTTTCGGTTGTAGGATCGAGGAGAGGACGTCACCGCAAGTGCCGCCATTTTGACGGAAGTCATTGCCACGTTATTTCTGTGGAAATGCGGACAAAGATTAAAGATAGAAGAGAAGATGCGGAAGCGGTCATCAAAGAAGGTAGGGGACATTTAGAGAGCATGAGAGAGAGTGAGAGTTTGAGCATGACAGAGGGCGTGAGAGTGAATGTAGGTACCAGGCAAAATAATTTTGTTCCTGAATTAAAAACGCCCTCGAATTTTCGGCCGAACCAAATGGCCAAGGAACAGAATTTGTTGCCTGAAAAAGAATGTCCCAGAAACCGAAAAATTAGTCTGCTTCATTTTTGGACCATTTGTCTAGTAAGCACAAGAAGGAGTCCGTGGTGGTGTCAGAAAGACAACCCAGTTAATTTTAGGGGCAAACTGCCAAGAGTTGCAGTTGATGTACCAGACCTTGCTTGGTATTGGACATCATGAAGAACATGACCCTACACAAAGCTAGGTGATGGACCAAAATGAGATGACCTGGTACTTCAGGAGTACCACCATGGAAATTGTGGCCCTGACAATACAGGGCTTTAGATAATAAAAAACATCTGCTATAACCATCTGTTATTTTTGAAGCAGCACTACACCAGGAAGCACATTTTCTTCCAAACAATTAAAGAACCCGGAGTCCTCCATTTCTCCATTCACCCTGAGATTATAAGCTTCTTATAAAACCCTGAGTGCCTCTTATATCCCAGGGAAACTGGTCCCTTAGGAGACTGTGAAGGCCATATCAACCTAATACCAAATGCGGTAGAACAATTTAATTTGCAAATCCGTATTATATCCAAGGATTCCATAGACAACTGTTTAAAATCAGAACGTTCACCACATAGGACCATAACAGGAAAACACATTTATCATATTATCATGTTCAAAACGATATCAAGAAAGGCAAAAGACTTCTTTAATAGCCCTCCTGGTTCCAATCTACAAACAAAAGAAAAGTGTGCTATCCTAATGGTGCCAGGTTAGGTTGCGAAACTTTTCATAAGCGCTTTAGCGATTTTCAGCCAATGTCTTTTCCAAGACTTGCCTGTTCTAGAAAGAATGTTCTCCATAGTACCTGGAATGTTTCAACTGGTAGTAGAAATAGATTGAGCCATCCATTCTTTTCAAGAAGAAGTCATCTCCTAGAAGGATGTGTCATAAAAGGTCATCCAGGGCTAAGCCTTGGGAGGGCAGAGACACCATCAGACATTTTTTTCGATTAGGCAATATACATTTCCTTGAACAACGTAGGGTGTGTATTTAAGGCTTTAATTATGTGTATAAATTACTGTTCTGATCCTTAATAGCAAAGCCTTAAATAGAACAAACATTTAACTAAACACATTATCAGTGTAATTGGTTTTCCAAAACAGTTCTACAATGATACCTGGCACGCTATTAGGCAACATACATCATTGCTAACTCTATAATTAGTTCCTTGTAAGTAAATAGTGTCCTAACCCATCATAGATTTGAGGAAATCTATAGAGCACCTGGTAATTTGCTGAACTGATAATATATGTGTTAATATAATGTATATTTAAATATTATATACTAGAAAATGTGTTGTTTCTGCTGCTGCTTGCTGGGGGAAGTCTTTTTCCATGGCACTATTTACTTCCTGTCACAATAGAAGCTTCATAGTTAAGTGGTCTTGAGAGCAAGAGCAACTGATAAATGTTTCCCCCAGTTATAAAAATAATATGAAGATATACTCATACACTATATAAAAAATAATAACCATGCAGTTCTCCGGGTTACGCCCAGAGACTTTGGGCGAAGCTCCGCTTCTCCAGGCCTCCTGGTCAAGAAAACATTGGGGCAAGGGAGCGCCGTGTCCCACAATGTCGACAGGACCACTCAGGGCTGTGGCAATGCTTTCCACCAAAACGGGTCAAGGTTCTTCCACGTATCACACCGTCTCAGGAACATAGTCAGGGTGTAAAGGTTCCTATAAGGACTGGAGATTGCAGCTGCTGAAAACGCATACCTTCCAAGTGTCCCTATTTAAGAGGAACAGTCCCATCTGTCCCTCTTTCTTCCCCTGGTCTCTGTCTTTTCTAGGAGCTCAGAATATTTGAGTGTATCCCAGTGCTCTACAGCCCTTAAAGCCACAATAATGTGTATGGAAACTGCAGAAAATGGGTCTACGGCATCAGCCTCTACGAACGCTCTTACATAACACGGAAAGTAAAGAAATTACACAATTTCCTAAAAATGAGTATCCTCCATATGTTTTTACATTTCACGTATCTGGCTCTGTCATATGAGAGACTGTACTGAAATGTACAATGTAGATTGCTGTTGATAATGGAGGGATGACCGGGTTACTATTATATAATTCCCCCTGGTACAAAAGTGGAGGTGTCATATTCTAGATTCCTGAAACTGACCCCTCGTGGCTTGCATGAATGCCAAGATCCAGGCTCCTCATATCACATAAAAGATGGACCTGAAGTTCCATATAAACAGTCTTTGCCTGGCTGTAAAAGGCTGCACGTGTTTGGAATTAAAGCGCATGTGGATGTCCATCTGAGCGAGAAGCTTAGTTCTCTACGATGATTTCGCATGTAAAAGAACGGTCAAATCCAAAGTAACTAAAACTAGTATATGTCTCTGGCAAGGAAGGGACTATCTAGTTGCCCGACGGCTTATTGCATCTGCGTTAACTCTTTGAGTGTTGGGATGAGGACACATGTTTCCTTGGTGGCACCCAGGGCCGGCCTTAGGGGTGTGCGACCTGTGCGACCGCACAGGGCGCCATGGTAGCAGGGCCCCCTGCCCGGGACTTAACTTAAAACATCGTTTTTTTTTGTTGTTGTTTTTTTAAAAAACTTTATTTAACATCATTCATGTTAAATAAAGTTTAAAAAAAAACAAAAAAAAACGCTTTAATCTAAGTCCCGGGCAGGGGTGCCGAGCGGTTACTCGTGAAGTTCTCAGCAACCGCTCAGCGCCCCTTACTCTCCGTGACTCCGTCGCGGTGCGATGCCGGCATCTCATGTTGAGCGCCGGACTATTCCGGCGCTCAACATGAAATGCCGGCACCGCGGCAGAGCGAGAAGACGGATGCCTCCTGCTCTCACCGCAGGACTCCGGCAACAAGGTAAGTGTGTGTGGGGGTGTAGTTTGAAGGGGCAGGGGGGGGGTAGTTTGAAGGGGCAGAGGGGGGGTAGTTTGAAGGGGCAGAGGGGGGGTAGCTTGAAGGGGCAGAGAGGGGGGTAGTGGGGGGCGCCAGAGGAGTAGTCCGCACAGGGCGCCACAACGCCTAAGGCCGGCTCTGGTGGCACCCATATAAACAGTTGGCACTATAGCCGGGGAACCTATATGTTTTTTTTTGGTTATTTTTTTATAACCCAAATATGTCAAAGCAAATAGTAAAAATAACATTAAAATAAAATAATATTCTTACATGTAGATTGCGCACAAAGCCCGTGTAGATGGTAGAACACAATATATCACATAGAAAAGGGTTAAATCCATTCTTACTTTAGAAAATAACCCCTGTGGATCATCGTTTTGCTTCTTATACCTACAATACTTTTGACTTTAGTTGGGCACCGAAATTCAATTATAGACTATAATAGAAATGCCAGAAAAAAATAAGGAAATCTTTTTCACGGTGATCAGTAGCCTCCACGAGCCCCGACGCAGCGTATAAAGACAGTTACCCTTCCATAAGAAAAATAAACTTCCACCAAACTTTGGGAGCGAAGCTAGTATATGAATCTGTCTTATTCTCTATAATATTCTCCATCCCTCCAACATTAAACTGCCCCGCTCACGGCTTTTACTATAAATTCAATTAAAACTACCTACAGCTTGTCCTGTTTATTTTGCGATCAGAGTAATTGTTGCGAAGATATTTGTTTAACCCATTCAGCCCCAGGGATTTGGAGTGAGTTCATTCCCACACACAGTGGCGCCAGTCGCTGGTTAAAAGGGAAATCACTGATCTGCCCATCCGGCCAATTAACACCATGAAGGACTGTGGAGTGTCGGCACAATCTCCATGAGACACTTCCACTTGGTGTAGAGTCAAGATATGATGTCATATTCATACATGGGAACTTTGTGGCTCCGCCTACTTGGAGCACCCCCTTACGGCGTGCGCTACGATCTCCCGCTGATGTCAATGGGCGGTCCTGGTGATGTCAGTGGGCAGTTCCACTGATGTCACAGGACACACCCAATTGTTGGAGGGGAAGTAGGCGGGGAGCTTGGTATGCTGCAACCCACAACCCATGGTTTCCCACCTGAAGTCTCTGGGCAAAACCTGAAGAGTTCCCAGCTATGGTCATATTCCGGTGGACAGCAGCATATATGGCGGCCCGCAGGTGATTGGGCCTAGGGCAGAGCCTAAGGTAAATAAGGCACTGCCTACACACATGTAAGGTTGCACTTTCCATATATTTGTACTTTTATTTGTTCCATTTTCTTTTCTACTGAATAAAATTATTGTATTATTCAGTCCAGAGGTTCCAGATGTGAAACCGTAGCGGTGTGACATGGTATAACGGTTAGCAGTCTTGATATTCTAACGTCTCAAATTTTTGGGGGTATCCAGTTTTGTGTTAAGCTACCCAAAAGATCAAAACTGTTTTGGGCTGTTTTCCTTTAAGTGAAGATCAAAGAGGGGTTATAAGATGTGAATGGCATTTTGAAGGATCTGTTTAGGAAAAGATAAAACCAGAGAGTGTGTGGAGCGAATCTCATGAGAAACTCAACAAACCAGCTCCATATAGTATATTATTATATCAGGCTGTTCTGTGATCAGCCAACAGGTGCTCTCCAGCTTTTGGGAAAACATGAAGCCCAACCAGAGCTTTAAAGTAAGCCAGTGGATCTATGGCTGGCACAGGATTATGGGAGTTATCAGCAGGTGGAGAACTACTTATTAGAAACATTAGTAACCTAACCTCTATTTCGGAAATAATACAATTGTTCTCGGAAGTTATGGTTACTCACCCAGTAGTAAACCAGCCCAAGACATATGTGTCAAACAATGTTGACAAGAACTATAAAGAAAGCTGCATAGGAAGCACAAAAAGGATCTGGTCACTCCAGGCACCCTAGTGGCCGAATGGAGAAATGCAATTTCAGTCTATAAAAAAAAAAAAAGCTAAGGTAACGGCCTAAAATCTTTAATACGGACCATCTTAGGAGGTGATTGCTCCTGTTCCTTTTGGTACCCTTCTCCCGGTGTAAATGCCGCTTAAACATGCAAAATGTTCTTCGTTTTTAACCATAATCAATTGTAGATAATGAATAATGAAGGGGACACGCTTTTTTTTATATATCACGTGTTTCCTTAATACACCCTTAAACACTGGATACAATTCGATTCCTTTAATTTGCTTCTATGACATTAGTTCTGTTTAATTCTCCATGTAGAAGCCCAGAAGAGGGTTTAATCATGAATTTCTATAGCACCAAATTACAAGGAAATATAAATGCACGTAAAATAATATGATCGTTTCATTGATCCCATTTAAGCCTGGGGCTGTTCATGGTCATGATTGATTTCTGAAAAACCAGCGGGCAATCAATGCTATTAGAGATATTGTATCGTTCAAAGGCTGATCTACACATGTGACGCTATGTCACTGTGTGATCTGATGAAATAACCCAACAAAAGTACTCAAAAATACTGGGATATCATACTGATACAAATAATTACCAGATGTGATAGTTCATCCATATAAGTCTCCAACAGCATGCCATGCTGAGAGAGATGTAAATTATTTAGTGCCAAAAAAAATCACATTAAAAATGATCTTTTTTTTTTAAGTCTTCATAATTATTTGGCTCATTGACTACGGCGTGATTTCTCTTTTTAGTGGTTTGTAGTCTGGTTCCCTTTCTTGGATCAGCAGATGGGAGATGTTTTTTGGAATATTTTTTTAGTATATTGTGTGTTGTTTTATTATTATTTTTAAGCATTTTTTTATTTGCGTTTTATTTATCTTCAGAGCATTTTTTGTCACAGCGACTCATCGGGATTCTGTAGGAGGAGAATTACATTAGATTTATTCATAAAGCGTCAGCAGATTCCGTAGAACTGTTATAATAGAAGGACAGTGAATATTAACAATAATATTAAAGCTGACTATGTACAAAACCGACGATAACGTTGAGCCCTTAAGGCTCTGCTTTTGGGTGGGAAAGGTGGGTTGGTTATTTGGCCACCATGTACCTTTGAAGGTGTCGTGAGTTATTTGGATAGAAACTGAGAAGATACGGCCTTCCAGTTGGCCATTTGGCTAGGAAGGGAAAAAGTAATCCAACATTACGCCGAGGAGGAGCTCCAGAAGATGCTTCAATTAAAGCACTGCACCTCATTCTTAAAAAAGAGTAGCTCAGTCAATCAAAGTCATCACCTTCTTCTGTCTGGTAAGACGGAAGAGGAGTTCTTGTCTAGGCCAAGCTGGTGGGCAGCAGAATGTTTGCAGCAGATCAAAGTTAAAATGGTGGGGTGGCCATAGAATATGAGTAGAGGGCATTAAAACAACATAACGTATACATATAATATATACATATAGTGAAGGTTCTGTTCTACATGCCCATTGTAAGCTTCCATAAGCACATGAGTTTCTATATGAGTGACGAGGCAGATCCGATGCTTTTAGATGTTGTTGGCTAAACATATCTGGTCTAGATGACATAAAATAATGTATTTTTTCATATGGTTTATAAATTAAGCAGATTGAACACAATTATACTCGTGGCATAGCTCTTCACTTCGTGAAGCAGATACCACGAGCATGAGGTGAAACATGGTATGAAGCAGCACTGCATGGCCCTTGTAAGTGCACGAGAGCCACGGTTACTCATGCTTAAGGGAGGCCCAGGTGAACCTCAACGACACTTCAGCACCAAGAAGTCTATCCTCCATTTTATGAGGTTTTCATTATTGTCTACGTTTCTACATGTTCGTATGTATTTGAAATGGAAATGACCCCTCTGGTATGAAAGCCTCTGCATTGAATAGTTTTTATAACAATCCTTTTTTATCCAGGAGTAATATTGACCCCTCACCAGAGGAAGGACATTACTGTTGAGCCCTTCCTATTATACCCTGCCTAAAACATTAAGGAACAGTGGGGATGTAAGAAGAAAAAAATGAAGCGTCTGTGTCTGCATATCAACTACCGAAAAATGCAGGAGCTTCAGACATTTTTTGTATCTGCAGTAAGAAACTGGCTTCTATTGGGCTCCAGAGGATGAAAAAAAAGTGCTGTGTATAGAATATAAATCTTAAACACATTGTAACAAAAAAGACAAAAAGTCGACATACTTCTGCTTATAAATAGTGTGAACTTGGTTTCCTTTTGTCTTTGTACATTTATGTTTTGTTTAGATGCTTTGTAGATTTACTGTTAATTGACCCAGTTTCTCTGCCTCGGGCCAATGATCCCGCCAACATTTCCAAAACGTCTACAAAATGTACTTTAAAGAATACAAGTTTAAGACTAAATATAAAGAGACAACATTCTCTAGTAAAGATTTGTCCTATGCAAATTTTGCATTTGGTAGGCAAGCCCCTAAATGCTCTCAGTACTCAGAAACATAACATTGCCGGTATAGAGCAACTGAAAATGGCATGTAAACTCAGCACTGAAGGTATAGATCAAATAAATAATGCATAGAAACAATAAATTGCAGACAGAGATCACAGGTTGCTACAGGCGAATTGTTTGTCTAGTAGGTCTTAGTAGGGCTCAGATAACACAACTAGAACACATACGACTTGCTAATACACAGCTGTCTGAAAACATTATGAAAAAGACTAGTAAAAAAGGGAAAAGGACTAGGAAAAAAATAAACAAAATATATATATTTTTTTAAATATTTTTAATCTGATACTAATAATTAAAAAATGGTGGCATTTTTTTTCTTTAACAGCTTGTAATAATTTTGGCAATAACTGACAGCTGGATTGTGTAAAAAGAAAATAATTGCCATTCTAGCATACAGAAGCTCCTTTTCCCGTTTTACAGCCAGTGTATGAAGGAGAACGGCTAAAAACATATTGCTCCAAGATGTGGAGTCTGCTGGTAACTTACACGTAAATGAATAAATATTGCATTCCACGCTTACTGATAATTGAGGACGAAACATTATTTCTTTATTAGCAGTATGATATTGTAGGTTATTTTACCTGCATTACCATTTCCAGTTTAATATTTGCAACCCAGACATTTTAATCCCCAAAAGATAAAAAGCTAAATACTGAAAATACCAAAATACATGTTCAAATGTGTTATACTAATAAAAATAGATAGCAAAGTTTTATTAATATTAAAAAACCCTTTTTTTGTACCACTTTTCCTGAACATGGTTACCACAACTGTTTTTTTACGCTTAAAATGAAAATAAACGGTATCACCAGATTAGTAAATATTAGACTGCAGTATTGATTAGTCACTGATCAAAAATGTTAATAATGAAAAATAAATCGTTTTTTTATTACATGGGGTCAACGACTTTCAATGGAATTCTGGAGAATGAGAGGCCTTGTTTTCCTGTTGTGCTTTGGGCTGAGGGGCCCAGGAATATTTTTCTCTTGAGAATACAATGTGCATAACCAGGTCCAGATGTAAGGAACCTGCCCTCCCAGCATGGAGGCATGCATAAAAACTCCAATGTTATTCCAACTGTATTTTAAGCTTGATAACATTATTCAGTAAACACCTTAATATTTTATTTTTATTTTAATATAATTTATGTTTTTTTTTTAATATATAAAAATATAATAATTAAAAAAATATTTTTTTTATTTATATATAATTAATATAATATTTTTTACGTATAATTGAGTGTATCTGGTATTTTGTTTACATATGCTCATGACACCATTAGTCACTGACATTATGTCATATTAGAAGAAAAGGAGATCACGAGACAAGGGTAAAATAAATTTATTGATGGAACAGATATTGTGGTCTCCTTGCAAGGGCTGCAATTAGATGCCTGGTGTGCCGATGCCCACCATTTCTCCATATGCATACGATATTCCTCTCTAGCCGCACTCTACAAGAGCATAAGAAAGTAATGTTTAGCCAGCCATACTCAGCTGCGCTTATGTCATTAGGCGGCTGCTGGCCTTAAAGTGCCAGGGCCACCTCATTATCCCTAGTCCAGCCCACCAGTTGTTATGGATAAGTAGATGGGGGATAATTTGGCCCAGTTTTGCTGTAGAATTCCTCCCCTTCGTCTTCCTTTGAAGACACAGAAACACCACGGGGTGGAACAGTGATGAGCAGAATTAGTGACGGGAATAAGCAATTTCATAAGTGGTAGTGGGTGGAAGTTTGTGGAGAATGGATGGAAATAGTGACCTATCCCTGTTCTCTGATATCAGTAGGGCAAGAACCAGAAAGCAATCTCACATACTTTTACTACGTGCTTTATTTGGGAATTCTAACTTAAAAAAAATACTACCCCATGATTTTAATTGCCGATATTCAGCACATCTGCACTATTGTTTTTTGTTTCTTTATTAAGATTTATATTTTGGCTTCAACGCTATTTATTTCATACCAACATAAACATGTTTTTTTTTAAAAAAACACAAAAATGGAAAGCTTTACATTAAAATAGAAACAATAAATCCCAGATATGTATTTAGCACTAAACATGCAACAATCCCAGCTTTTAAACAAAGTGGGCGCAAAAGCTTTTTAAGTAAAATTCTTTAGCACGTGCAAAAAAATTCTAAGATGAGACAGTAGATATATATATATATATATATATATCAGACAAAGTATCTGCCACTGACATATCACCTTGGGCTAAATTGTTCTAATGTTCTATATGGGGTGAATTGCTACCCCTTTGCAGGGTAACTCCCTGGCACCTCAGTTTTAATTAGACATGTTGAAGGGTCAAGACCATAGATCTACAAGAGGCAGTATAGCCCCTTAAGGACAATCGGCGGTCCCTAAAACCATTGAAAACAATGCATTTTGAGCCCGTACATGTATGGGCTTTGTCATTTAGGGGTTAAGAGTAAAAGGTGCTATTATTACATAGGTTGCCCTATTGTAACTGGCCTGCCAGATGCAGCTATACCCTACTGTCCAGCTGTCCTCGCCATCATCTTCTTTCACGTGTGTTGCAACTATTGCAAATCTGCCTCTCTAGAATAACCGCTGGCGTTGAGGGGTTGTCTGGCAGAGGCTCAGCACATTGTGGGTGATAAAAATGTATAAAATTTGGACAAGTATCCCTGCTATGGGGTGATCAAAGCTATCATTTCTTACATTCTTCATGTGGGACTTCAAAAGCCTTTGAACTTTCACAGACCATGTTGTAGATCATGAGTCCACAGCAGGAGCGGTTCGCATTTTTTTTTCTTCTACTTGATTAATTGGGTATTCTATCTCTTTATTTCTATGAACTTTGCTTCCCCGACTGCCCTTGCTGCTCCATGTTGGTTCCTGAGCGGATTCTTTTTCATTCGGCCAACTTTAATGAATAGAAGAAACCATGGAATTCGTTAACATCGACAATGAGCATTGAACTGCAATGTGCATTATCTACTAAGTGCAGTTTCTCTATGGTCTCTTTTTTAAGGAATCACAGTACCTGAAATTAACACCAAATCATTTAGTTTAGATTCAACAAAATCAAACCCAATCATTGCTCCAAATATATATTGCTTTCAATGAGAAAGATGAAATTAAATAGCTGACCACGGATACACAAATAACATAATTATATTGTATGAGACCCAATGTTTGCGTTGAAGTTAAATTGATTAACAAAAGACAAGCATTGTTACTACACAAAATAAATACACAATTAAATGTTTTCCATTCTCAAACATGATTATTTTTATCATTTATTTATAAAGAGACAAATATTATCTGGATTTTGTACACTAAGTATTCAGAATGTCTCAATAGAACAAATTCGATTTCCCAAAAGCCAGTGGAGCGTAAAATGACAGTAATAATAGAAAGAAGAAACCGACGATGGTTCCCAAGCTGTGGTTTAACTTTAGATTCTATCAATCACACCCAGTAGACTGCTGGACAACTGCGACTGGAGCGGGGAAGGAAAAAGAAATGGGACATCATAAAAAATCCCCATAACATGAATAATATTAAAACCAAGTTTTATTATTCCATCGCTGTACAATGAATAAAAAAATAGAGGCTACAGCTACTATTTCCACCCAACAAGAGTCGTTTTTGGTCCACATCTGAAAAGTTTGGTAGCGAGTGGACCTTATTTTGCTTGGGGATCCTGGTCATCATGTTGATGTTCCTGCCTGGTAGTCACATGTCACACGTCACACGTCACACATGTAACACACAGAAACATAGAATTGGATGGCAGATAAGAACCCATCTAGTCTGCCCATTTTTACTGATGTACTGATAGTATACAGCTACATAGTAAGTACAAGCTACATAATAAGCGAGCTGCACTGTGGATGGGAGAGAGGGAAAGGGTGAGAGAGGAAGAGGAAAAGCAGAGGAGGAGAAGGTGTGAGTGAGGAAGAAGAGGAGAAGGTGTGGGTGAGGAAGAAGAGGAGAAGGTGTAAGTGGGAAAGAAACAGATGGAGAGGAAGAGAGGGTGGGTGTGAGAGAGATAGTGAATGTGTATACATATGGTGTTAGTGTCTGTTAGTGTATGCTGCTGTTACCCTTAGCGTGTGTCAGCATATGGTGTCAGAGATGAGTCTAGGGTTCGTGGCCCACACACAGTGAGCGTGCGTGTTAATGAAGGCTCACGCCTGGTGTTAGCCATCTAGATGCATCAGACAAATAATTAGGATATAAAAACATCTTGGAAAATGCGATGTAGTAAGGAGAAATACCAAACCATCAAATAACGGGATGGTCATTCTTCAATGTTACCCTGATTTAACATGCGTTATTTGGTTAGCTCGATAATGGCAACTATGAATGTTACCCAGGGGCATAACTTGAAACCACAGGGCACTTGGGCAAAAAATTACCCAGGGTCCCCCAACTTCAACAGCTGGTCTGTGCCATCTTTGCCCTTTGCCTTTAAGGCACTACACTAGGACAACAAATGCAGCGGATCTTCTCATTCGGTTACCGCGGCGGTATATTAAGCAATGAAAGCTGTATTTGGTTTGGAACAGAATAGGAAATTGAGCCTTTGAAACCACCGTCATTCGTTTTATTTGCTGGCAAAGCCCCATTCAATTGTGTTTTGTTTTTTTTCTTCCTTAAAACATTATAGGATTTGTAGTCCTTTTGTGTTGTTAAGAACTCTACAAATTGCCCCACCTCCAGCGTTTGAATGGGGTGATTGTGAGCGAGGGCTCGCGGTCTCTGCATGAGTAACGATATTGTATAACATTACTTAGATGTGTTTACTATGTGCCCGTTGTTCATGTAATCTATTTATTCTATCAAATAGGTTGTATGTCCAACCGAACCGACGCGGCGAGTGACTACATATCAGTGAGCCTAAAGGAGCATAAACAGCTCGGAGAATACTTTTAACCCCTTAAGGACAATGGGTGGTCCAATACATTTTGAGCCCGTACATGTACGGGCTTTGTCAGTAAGGGGTTAAAAACTAGATAAATAGGAACTGGGCTTCACACAAATCACCCTATTTTTAAACCAGATTTTTTTAAGAACTTTAACAAGTTAATGTTACACATATACATCTGAAGAAGCTGCTAGGCGAAACGCGTTGGGTTATCTGCAATCAGCGCGTACAAACCTGAATTGAAAAAATATCACGTTTTATTTTATAACAATTGTACTATTTATGTTTCAGTAATCAATTATTATTTTAAACATATACATTGTATAGATATCCTGTTTTTGGCGCTGCCATCTACTACAAACTATATAGATTATTTTTCCCCATATAATTGTCATAAATGTTATTAAGACAATTAAATATTGTTATTTATAGCTCATATGCATATGGATTGATCAGTAATAAAATAATACATTCTGAATCAAAATTTTTATACAAATTGTTAGTGTTTAGCTATATTCTACTTACTTTTGCTCTGTTAATAAAATAATTCATATTTTATATGAATACATTAATCTAAACAATTGAAAACCAAAAACAATCTATTGAGACAAATTGTGACCTCTGTGTGAAGCATCTGAAGAAGCAGAGCCATAAAGTGTGATTAAACAGTAGACATGCGTGAGGAACAAAATTAATATTTTATTTATATTTCTGTATCCGCCCCTTTCAGTCGAGATGAAATTCGGAATAGTTTTAATTCAGAAACTAAATAAATTACACACAGAGCGTCTCCCTCTCTCTCTCATTTAAAAACACGTTACAATGGATATTGGGAGCTTTCTCTTTCGTTTTTGTTCAGCATCCATCTCCATTTTCATCACATTTGACACAAATGCATGAATTTGCCAAAAAATCATTAAAATTATAATTCGTACGAATCTGAATCCACAGGTCTACTAAGCAGTAGTTTTAAGCAAGGATAGCATAAACCCCAGTATATTATAAACATAATTGACGAAAAAGTGCATTTTCTACACAAATAAAATACTCTACCCTGCACAGCATAGAGGAACCGTTTTTCGTTTCTTGGTATGATGAGACCAAGTTGTGCGTGCCAGAGCTCGTGGCAGTGAGCGTGGTACGTTTGCGCTAAAAGATGGGAATTCCCACATTAGAATGACAGCCAGCCTCCCAGGGTTGCAATACATTTCTGGTCACTTTGTAACATCTGTTTTTATGATTGGAATCGTCGTTCCCATCCTCCCTGTACGACATTGAAATCTTGCTGCCGAGATTCCAACCCAGATGTTAGCGAGTCATCTGACATGTAATACGCTCATGGCTACTGAAAGCAGACGGCGCTCTCCAAATAATTTGTATTGTAGCAGTGCGGCCGACCTGCCGAATTCAGACGAGGGCAATGGGAGCCCAGCCGAGACCTTCTCTCTGAGGACACTGAGTAATGAAAATGGGAATAACGTCTAAATACTTAGAATATAATTCAATGGCAAACAAGTGTTTGCAAAGCCGGCCTTAAGTGTTCTGGCGCCATGTGAGGACACTCCTCTGGTGCCCCCTTCTCACTACCCCCTCTGCCTCTTCTCACTACCTCTCCCTTCTCACTACCTCCCCTCTTCCCCTTCTCACTACCTCCCCTCTGCCCCTTCTCACTACCTCCCCCCTCTGCCCCTTCTCACTACCCCCCTCTGCCCCTTCTCACTATCCCCCTCTGCCCCTTCTTACTATCCCCCCTCTGCCCCTTCTCACTATCCCCCCTCTGCCCCTTCTCACTATCCCCCCTGCCCCTTCTCACTACCCCCCCTCCGCCCCTATCTACTCCCTCTCCCTACTTCTCATTATCCTTACTTACCTTGTTGCCGGAGTCCTTCTGTGGGAGCGGCACCACTCAGCGCCCCTGCCTGGGACTTAAATTAAAGCATCGTTAGGATGTTAAATAAAGTTTTTAAAAAAATATATGTTTTAATTTAAGTCCCGGGCAGGCGCCCCTGCTGCCATGGCGCCCTGTGCGGCTGCACAGGTCGCACACCCCTAAGGCCGGCCCTGAGTGTTTGCCATAAATAATATTCCATATCCCTAAACGATGTGTGCAGGGACCTAAAGAGCTATTTAGTGTTCATGCAGACCTATAATACTGTAAGATACTATAGGGGAAATCAGACCGAGGACCTGTAAAGTTGCATGACTTCTTACCGCCTATTACTAATGCGTCTCCGAGGCATGTGCATGATTGTATGATTTGCCTACAACTTTTGGACTTAAAATAAACCATTCATAAATCTTCTTACACTCCATGACTCTGTCAAAATGATCATCAATAGTAAGCCTGTTGCATTTTGTATCAAAAACAGTGTTCTCTGTCTGTACATTGAGAGACGGAATTCATTGTTTATCTGTTAGCGTGGGCAGCTAACATATCATCTGAGCCTTTCCACTCCCCACTTCACTGGCGGAGCAGACCATGCATTTCCATGTCTATATAAGTATAGAAAACAGACAGCAGATGTGTGTCAGGCATCTGATGTGTGCAGTTCAGCCCGTGCCAAGGTTTGCACTACTCACCCTGGCACACTCTGCCCTCTCTCACTCCAAAAACCCGTAAGAGCCAAATAGAGAAACACAGACAAGCTGCGCCGTACTGGTCCCGGCCGCCTCAAGCAGCAAAAGTCCTTTCACTCCAACTCTTAATACCCCCAGGTAGCTTGGGTTCTGTTACAGAACATTGAGAATAAGTGAAATACTTAACTTTGTTATTGTAACCTCATATAATATTGCGAATAAGCGAAATATTTAGCTTGTAGTGTCCTAAGAGATTTTTATGTGTCATTTACATCCCTGAGGGGACTGAGCCAATCAAGACAGTACCGTTGCAACAAGGAAATATCGGATACCGTTTAAAAAAGAAGAAGAAAGAAATATTGGCGAGAAGAAATAGTTCATCATTTAACGTCAAACTTGTGTAAACCAATGTAGAAACATAAGACTCCAAATAAAGCCAGCCATAAATAAAAGAGTTTTATGAGTAGAGACGTTACTTATTACTTTTCATTTGTATAGCGTCAACAATTTCGGCGGCGTTTCTTACAGTCCATACATTTAAAGGGTGCCAAACTGCAATGGACAGGCTAAGATGGACTAGCATTAGGGTCCTGCTTGTGAGCTTAGAGGATTACTTGATACCAGCTTTACTCATCTGGCCGGTCACTCTGACTAATAAAAGTCTATGGAGCCCAATAGGGAAAGTCACCCAAAATAAATAATCGCTGCCTCCAGGTCTACAGTTAAAGGGAGGTTATTGGAACAAAATGAGATAAAACCTGTTGTTTGCCAATATTGACCTTTGTTACTGTTTTCCATGCCCCTTGTTATGTTTTCCATGCCCCTTATGGCTTAACAGCATGTTAGCATGAGTAGTGAAGCTAGTAGGGCTGTATTTTGAACCGTGTCACTGGGCTAGAAAGTTACTTCGCTTAAATAATGAACAATGGTTGCCTCACTGACGCCTGCGAGAACAATTGTGGTCATTAAGCCCCCTTGTAGACTACCTCTGTCCTGCTTGGCGCACTCTAAATAGATGTCTCTGTCTGAATTAGGTTATAATCGCCCAAATCCAGAAGAGTTAATCAGTTTGCAGTGATGGACAAAAATCCAGTTAAACTCAAAAGGATCATGGGGAGGGAAACCCATACACAAAGAATTCAGAATGATCGATCAAAAAGGTATTTGAAATATGTGGAACACAATCTCAAAAAACAAGGCTTACCTGAGATGAAAGGACATTGCGGCATTTGTCACCACACCCTACCTTTACATACCGTGTCTAGAACCGGGCACATTCCAGAGAAAGTCTTTGAAGGACACACGATACACACAGAAAGATGATTTTTTCAAGATGTGAAATTATTCACTAATGGCAATATAGCCCTACACAGATATATGGGTACCAAGCAGAGGCACTTTAATACCTTTGTTATCAAAAATGTTATTTTGTTAACCCAAATGGATGCGCCAAAAATCTATACATCAATTGGTCCACCTTTGTTGCATGAACATACCTGGGAACTCTCCAGGTCGGACCTTTGCTTCTTCAGCAGATCCACCCCACTACCTACGTCCTGGCAACATCCACTTTCCTTTCACTCTCCATTCACTAAAGGTTCCTATGAGCAGCTAGTCCTGTCCCATGTGTGGCTAGCACAGCCCAACACTAAATTCCTTTCACCAGAAGAAGGAAAGCTCCAGGTAGCCTACCGTGGGAAGTTCTCAAGTATGCCCATAAGAAGATCCTAAAAAAATGAGCTGCCAGATGCGGGATGATGGGGGATGTTCAGAAACCATGCTTTATAGGCAAGGGTTGGAAAAATCATGGCGGCCGTTTTGGTAAATGGCCATAGACACCAGTGGTGTCAGGGACTGGATGATTTTCTTGTCCTTGGCTATAGGGTTAAAATCTTAGTAGATGAACAGGTGCAAATGTGGGGACACCAGAACACTGTAGTAAAGAATTAAACCGGAGACTGTCGTCTGCAGAAAATGACCGGACCAATTCACTGTCTAAAATTACAATAGAAAGGATCTCCAAGCACAGTATAATGGACAGAAAGCTCAATTAGCGGCATGGCGGCGTGTTAACGGGGCCTTCTGTGTAAACAGAGCACATTTAATGGAATTAAGCTTCTCTGCTGCCAGAGGTAGTAATATTGATGTATTGGCTTGGTTCTAGCCGGTACAGAAACAGATGGAATATAAAACGAGAGTGACAATAAATTATAAACTGGAGATAAGTAAATGCATTGATACTGGAGGTGACGTCACTTGTCCGTAAGTGGGTTTTAATGAGATTACTTATTAATCGGACTGGCACGGCTTTGCCATGCATCTTTGGCATCTGACTGCACAGATATGGAAAATGGGGTTAAAAAACAACCAAGGAATGCAGTGTGAATGGGGACAGAACAAACAGAGAGGAACAAAGTATCCACACTACTGACAATGCCTCTCGATTGCCAGAAATTGCTGTAAAATTTAGATTCATAGAAACTGTGGGATCTACAACATGCAAGAATAAAAAAATAATAAAGCAGATCACACATCAAATATTTTATCAACTAAAATAGTCTGATATGGACATTTGGTTAAATTACCTCACTATCAATTGTTAGCCTTGGGTTACTGGCATCTGGGGGCACTATTTTCCTTTTTGCCCCCCCCAAACAAAATCATAATTTTCAGAGTTATAGGTCCGTACGAATGCTCAATAGAGTCAGACGGGAGCGGAAATACGTAGGTTCGCCACAAGGAGTTAACGGGCTATAAGAACGACTTTATTGGTCGCCAGCAGGGGCCAATTGGTTGATGCCAGAGGAGGCCCCTGCAGGCGACCAATAGAGTGTGTCTTCTTCTTTTTGTATACGTTTTGCCGCCGCCATGTCTGTTAACCTCTAGCACTTCTGCTTAGAGACTGTAACACTCATCTACCAGCATCTTGGTAAAGTAAAGTATATTTATAGTAATACACATAGAGATAAATACAGTCAGCTGTGATTGTAAAAAAAAACAACCAATATTTGCACTATAATCGTTTCCTGTAGTCATTTGTGAAAGTTAAAGCGGCATTTATGCCCTTTCCAGAAATAAGTGAAACAAGCTGCTCACCGTGCCTGTATCCCAGTAATTTGTTGTTCCTTTAGCACCGCAGCAGTCCCAGATGTCTGCACGTACCCAGAAGTTCACACATACCCAATGCTTTATCTCCTGGGGTCATGAGTGAACCCAGCTGTAACCTTCCTATGCTATTGCCATGCCACCCGCTAGATAGACTGGCATCCGTGGCTCAGAAATGGAAGGGCCACAAGCATACCTGGGAACTTGGCTCTTTCTACCCATAGCTTACCCTTGCGGGACGCGGCCAGGGCTGACCACTGGTGTCAGTGGCCGTTCCCGCTGGCGTCAGTGGCCATTGAAAAGCCCCAATTTAAAGGGGAAATGGGCAGAGAGCGGGGGTTGTCAAGGTTTCAAGATTCGGGTGTTGACCAGGAGATCCAGAGAAGCTGAGCTTCTCCCAGAGTTGTCCGGGCCAAAACCGGAGAGTGACCACAAGGCTTTCAGGGCACAATAAGGTGGAGGGCTTCAATAATTATGTAAAAGAACCCATTCTGCCAAAATCACACAATTAATTGACGTTTTCTTTAAGGATACGGTGTTCCAAGACAAATTGACAAATACTGCAGACAGCAAATTCTTAGTCGATTAACGGCACTTTTGTCACTAAATAAAATCAATCATATTACACAGAATGATCCAAAGTATTTAACTCGGAGGCCACCATAGCATTTAGTAGCATAGACCGGGGGGGGGGGTTGAAAACCATGAAATGAATTATTACGTACAACAGAACTGATTATTTTTTTTTATGGTTATTGTGGGCGAAACAAAAAGAGAGTTCTGCCAGTTGGCCCATTATTTACTAGAAGAAGAAAAAACAATACATCCTTAAAAGCACAAATAACCAAATTTGGCCCTAAACCACAGATTTATCAATTTTTCCAGATGTTAGTAAAAAGCATTACAATGTGTTTTTTTGTAAAGCAAGGTTTTATGACATTATAAAGTGCAGTGTTATATGTTTGCGTGTCCTTTCTACTTTTCAACAGCTATATCATTGATGGAAAGGGGAAATTAAAGGGCAAGGAAAACATTTTTTTCATTGAACATTAGATAAGGTTTCTTTATACGATAATGTAATGTAACACTGAGGTTCTATCACGTTGTTCCAATGCAGACCTGGAGACAGCGCTGTATTTATCCTAACCCAGGCCAACACCACCGCTGTGCCGCCATTCTGACTTTAACGGACCGGTTAGGGAGATCAGTGGTCTCCATTTGAACCGGTCCATTGAGGAGTCATGCTACAAGTGCCCAAAAGGTCAACTGGCCACCCTGTTATGCGGCAGAGGGGTAGCCACCATAGGGCCTAGGTTAGAACACACCACCGCCTGGAGGTCACCACTATAGGACGGATTACGATAGAAAGGTGATGTCACAGGGTTACTCTGAGTCTTTTCTTTCACATATGGCAGTATATTAAGGACTTAGTAGGGGGCTTTCACGTAAAAATAACTATTTTGTTTTTTAAATAAAGTTTTCTGTTCCTATAATCAATTGTTAAAGGATGCTAGAATTTATAAAGTAAGCTCATATTTTCTTACTTGGTAGATATGTATTAGGCATAAAAGGGTTAAATTGCTTTTCAGCCGAAAAAACCGGCCGTGAAATGTTTAAAATGGCCATATCTACATTTTATGTACAGAGATTTTGGCTTCTTATGAGCTTGATAGCGGCTCCCATGTTATAAACACGCGTCTTCTCATGCTCTGCCAGCCTCTCATGTTCTGCCAAATTTCAGTAGTCTGATGGAAACATGTATTCATCCGTAAACTGTGTGGGACTTTGTACTTAAAAGGATACTCCAGCCATCGTATGCACTAATGAATACCACAGCTGTGTGGCCCCTTTAAATTTTTGTGATGTCCCCCTTGTAAATGCATGTGCGGATATCGCTGAATCCCCCTCTTTTTCCACCCCAACACATTTCCCGCCAGGTGACGTAATTACCGCCAGCTCCAGCGCTGGCTCAGCAAGAGTTCTGGGGCTCTAAGGGTCTAAGAAGATATCCCAGAAGATAGCGGTCCCATCGATTTCAAAAGAAGTGCTTTCCTCTCAGTGATTTGCTGGCACTTGAGACGTCAGACCACAGAGGGGACATTTTTCTGCAGCTTTGAAGCTGCAGATTTGAAGCTGCAGCTTTGAACCTGTAGCTTCTCCCCAAAGTATCATTTTTTATTGATATTTTCAGGTTAAAGGTGTTACCGAGTACTTATATCCATTCATTGTTCAGGGGGCTCCCTCGGACACGTTAGCGTCCCTTTAAGAATCTGAGCTTTGTCTTTTAGTAAGAAAAACACGCAATCTGGTTTCCTGGAAAGTTTCTCCCTAGACAGTGATAGCAAATTGTAATACAATGAAAGGTCATAGGGGTGCCAATTAAAATACTTCCTTAATTACTGATTACAATAACAGGAGACAGCAATGATATTAAACACGGAATTATTTTAACAGGTGTGGTCAATCCAGGTCTTGACCTCACTTTACAATCGGGAAATGGCCTGCATAATACGTCTTTATCTTGAGAATACTAATTGGTTACCGACTGAAGTTGCTATAGAAACTTCAAATGTATCATTATCTTTAAATTGTCCCCGTTATAGTATTCTCAAATGCATGACTAGGTATATCAGTACTTAATAGGGCCTATATTTTTGCCTATACATTAGACTCACATGAATTAGATGTAAAAGAAGTCCACATTCACTCACACTATCACTCACTTTCTCACACTCTCATTCACTCTCTCCTTCACCCTCTTTCCCTACCTTCTCTGCCGACTACTTCCGCGTCTACAGACCGCTTCCGCATCTTCTTTCCCATCTTCTTCTTCTATCTCCTCCCTTCCCTTCTCTCTTCTATCTTCTGAAGAAAAAGAAGATGCACAAGAAGATCCAGAAGTGGTCGACCCGATGTTTTTTGACTTCCCATGTAAAGGTGGCCCGGGGGGCTTATTTGCAGACAATATACTGGCTGCGCTCACTATGCCTGAGTCTTCTCTTCCCTTATTATTGGCTCTCTTTAAACAGTTTGCAGAACTATCACAAAATAAACTCAATCTATGGGTCTTAACGTTAGTCGTGAAGAACAAACCACATTGGCCAACCTGTACGAGTTTCAAAGGAGACGAGATATGCTCATGCACTTAGGCATCAGATTCTAAATTCACTTAATTTTGAAACAATCTGGAAAATTAAGGAAGATATAGCTTATTGGAAAGAGCACCATTGTTAATTGGTTAATTGCATTTATTTGATTTAGTGGAGAGGGTTGTGCTCGAGGATGAAGCTGCACTCGGCGAGATTTCTTTCCTTGTTTACTTTCATTCCCAGATTGTCTTTATATTTTGCATTATGCGTGAAACATTCTATATTTTACTTGAGTTGCTTATTTGAATATCATTTTTCATCTTGGTTACGGAGTATTATTTTTGGTATTATGTTTAGTTGATTTTTGTTTGTTATTTTCTTTTCTTTTATTACTGATTTCCATATCACAGGGAAATTCTATTTCTACAATGGATCATATTGCACTAGAACTGTTGTATTTAGATGTGATCTGTGCTTATTACGGATGTTCTAGTGGTACAGAACCAAATCGGAATAAACGTTAATAAAAATATACATGGGAAGAGTCTCAGGGTGATGTTTTTTTCATATTTCAGATACGTCATTTAAGAATCATATAACCATAAAGTATTATTTCACTTTATGATTTATAAAGTATCGCTCAGTCATGAAGTTATTTTTTCCTAGAATATTCAGTAGCAGAGAAGAGCCATTATTGGCAAATACGCACATTCAGTTAAGTTAAAATTATATTCTTGGCTTGTGCGAAGTCTCCATATATCTAAGAGACAAGGAGGCGCTTTTTTTCTTGGCGTTAAACTGAGAAATATGTTTGGTCTGTGTTTAGAAAGCATGTCCTGGGATCCCAGTTTAGTCTGTTCCCTAACAGCGCTACTGGATCATCCATGTTCTGGAATTTGAGGATATTATGAGACGGAATGATGATATGTTTCCATTGTGAGAACAGGAGAATATTTTCATAGGAACCTAGAACCTAGTATTTATCCTAAGAAATACTATGCTTTTTCAAGATGTCTTCTAGTTCCCCTGTTTCAGCAAGTTTTAATCGTCTAGTGGTTGAATTCTTCCATAATAAATAGACATGGTGGAACATTTCTTCCTAGAAGCTTGGATGTTGTAGCTCTGGGTTTCCAAAGCAATGGAGACCACAAAGTAGACTGCTGTAAATCTGTGCGTTAACACTGCGTTACGATCGTAATATATTGTCAGACACGACAGAAGAAAATGGATTTGAATGATGGCTACAATAAAAAGTCAATTCCAATATGGAGAACTCATTCCTACAGATTTTGGCATCATTAAATAAAATTGTTACTACAAATGTAAGTATGACTATAAAGATACCATGACTATGATACTCAGTTTGAAATTAAGAGACTATATATCTGATGCCGCCATGACTAGTTTCCTTTTTCCTCCACATTCTATGGCTTGTAGATCCAAACAGAACCATGTGGACCTTCTAGTCTGCCCATTCCTCCCGATGTGCAACGGGAGCTTCATGCAATGGGTTCCATAGATGAGCCCCTGTATGCAAGCCTAACATCACCAAGTACAATGCCAAGCGCCCGATCGAGTGGTGTAAAGGTAGATTTTAGCCAACTTGTTCCATTACAGAATAAAAATCACCATTGTCACATCTGATCTTTCCCACAAGGGCAGTCCAGAACCAACAAAGACCCTGGAAGTATGTTTCGGTCTTCATGGGCCTCGTCAGTGGGCTGAGGTCGGTATTTACTAAACTCTGTAGTATGTTAAGCAAATGACTTTAGCAAATCTCTAATGTTATTCTTAATTTGATTGCATAGATATAACATAAATCATTTCAGTTTCTATAGCAACAACGTATCAGGGCCTCTTTTTGTGTCACATGACAATAAAATATTCCCCTAATTATTAGGTCTATTAGCATTGAGTAGTGCAAAGATCTGTAGTGGCAACTTGCTCGCTCTATAATCATTTTTAGTAAAATGTATATTATGCTTTCCTTTAATAAAAAACTATTTAAAATATTCCAGAAATGCAGCTAGGGGTACAAAACTTCAAAGCAGGTTATTTAAACTCGCATGACAGCCAGGACTATTTAAAAAAAATATATATTTCTGCAAATTACTTTAACAAACCTTCCAGTGATGACTTAACCCCTTCAATGACTACATTGTATGTATTTGTTTGTGTTGTGAGAAGGAAGGTTATGTAGAAGGGCTCAACTTGATGGACTTGTGAAGTATTTGAGGTATTGATGTACTGCAAATTGTTGTGCGTCTGTTACAGAGGTAAAACATATTTAATTTTATTTTTCTTTAAAAAGGTCCTATAAACAGAGTGCGACGGGCATTACTTCGATGGAGTAAAAACAATCTGTTATTTCTCAGCCTGAAAAATATAGCCGCGGTCATAAAGGACTAGGGAGAAACCGCAACGTTCGCATTACTTCTCTAAATAAACCTGACTTTTTTATTGCAATCCTGTGATGTTTATCTCTGTAAGTAATCAGGATTATTGCAACGGTATCCATTGCCTTCTCCAGGGAGACATCCGGTGTCAGTGACAGGGCTTGTGGAAGTCACTGGAGCCCACGTGTGAAATGCACACCATCAAGCCCATTGCTGCCTACCCCTGCCTGGGAACAGGAGTGATTGAGTGGCCAAATACCCCCCCCCCTCGAGCTCATGTGGCTTGGATTAGGATGGATGCTATCCCGATTTATTTGGTACATAAAGAACAATCATACCAGCTAATTCTAACTCTATATTACATCCAATCTGGCTGTACAAGAATTTAAACCTTTTCGTTATGTTTGGAGTATATCCAATGGCCATAGAAACCACAGAGTAGATGCAGCTCGGGTACCATCAGTACAGCTAAAACTGATGCAGATATCCATCAAGAAACAATGGAGGTCTGTTTTCAGACAAGGACAAGTTCCAAGATCTATTGGATATGTTCATTGGTGAATAAATAACCAAGGCTGTTCTAAACATAGGTGGTTCTTGGATAAATACTCGAGGTGACCACCGATTAGTCCATAAAAAATAAAGTGTCTATCATATGGCTATATTCCTCTCTCCTCCTTCCCTCAATGGACCACTCGTGTAGCTCAAGTGGCAAGGATTGGTGTGGGCTTTAGAAATTATTATGTAAAGGACTCTCAGTGTTTGACCTGGAGTCTCTCGGTCAGTTTGTTCTTTCTTCAAGCAGAGGAGTGGAATTTGGCCGTTCCCATTCACCAACCACTTCTCACCAACTCCCTACCCACTTTTCTCCTACTCCCCACCCACCTAAGACTGCATGGGGACCACCTTGCCCCTAAGCATGGCTATACTTACCCGTTTATGAAGCCGCTCCTCTTGGGAAGTTGCCAGACACTTAACACGTGCCATGAATTTTAAAGTCTGATCTAATTTCTTTTCTTCTCAAGAACTAGAAACAGAATTTTACTCAAATTTCTCATCCACGTTTTGTTTTCTGTGCTTGAGGCAATCTCTTAAAGGAGAAATGAAGGCGGTTGGGCAGCTATCTGATAACGAGCCATAAATTATTCCTGTGTGTCTGTATAAAAACATTAAACTCTATGTCTCATCGACTAGATTCAGATATACATACGACAGCGACATTCTAATCCCCTAAATTCATTTTAATGCACATTGCAAGGGCTCTATTGCTGTTTACTGGAATCAAATCGGTCGATGCATTTTAGCTCCTCCTCTGGTGGCCTTTATTGAAGAAAGGAAGCCTACTTAGGTACACTTCCTGTACATGCAGAATAGCGATCCTATTGATCATTGAAATCATTAGGAGTTAACAGCAACCAATCACAGTGCAGCTCAGCTAGAACACGCAGTTGGATAGGCCACCTACTGCTCCCCTCTCTCATGAACGGCTGGCTGTCTCTAGATTCATGATATGTAAATGATGATAAATATATACGCAACAAATAAATTATTACGAGGGACATTCAAAAAGTTTCCTCACTTTTTAATATTATATATATATATTTAAAAGTGCAGAAACGTTTTGAAGGCCCCTTGTATAATAAATAAGGAGATGGGAAGATTTGTCTTATGCTAAAGTATCTTTCATTTAGATTTCTGTGTTGTTTGTCCTTTGTTGACTCTGTGTAGGTTTATCCGTGTCAGTCGATGGCACGTCCCTTTTTTTAGCGCCTGATTAAGCGGTAACTGAGAAACACGTGTCGGGCTACACCGCTGCCGTAGGGAGAGATCACCGCACACTCAGCTCTAGTAAACATTTACTTTATTTTTGAGATAGGAATGGAATCTGATTGTCTGGATGGCCTTCTAGTCAGAGGCAGCTCTCATTAATCTGCTTTCTAAACGCAGAAGAGAAATGACTTGGATCACGACAGCTTCATTGTGAATTTAGTTTGATTTAGTCCAATCTAAAAGATGAAAAATAAATAAACAAAGCTTTTTGCTAATTATATATATATATATATACGGTAAAGCCACAGAATTCAAAGAGGGTGTACTTTCTTTTTCACACTACCGTATATACTGCATTGCATGTGTTTGGTGCATGTTCTAATACGTCTTCTGCATCTGGGCTCAACCAGCTGTGACTACTTGTCAGGACTAATCCATTCATATTTTAACCCCTAGGGCCAAGTGGTTGCTTCCTAAAAGGCTGCATCTGTCGTGTACTGAAAATGAACACTTAAAAATCTGTCTTCATCCGGACAAATTGAGTATGAAACGTCCATATGGTGCAGACCTCTGTTCCTTCCTATCTTGCGGCTCTGCTGCATTACAATGAGGTTGCGGCGCTAGGACGTCATTGTCCTGTCCCAAAGTCACTAAGAGTCACCAAGGGATCGGGTTGTCTTCAGTAAAACCTGGGATCGTCAAGATCAGAGTTATATGTAACCCTCCTTTATTTCTATCAGTTCTCCCTTTTCTCCTCTTTAACCGATTATTATGTACGAAAGCATACATACACGCCATAACATAATCAAAAGACCTGGGGACTGCATATTATCTAAAACTTACTTGCTTGTCATTTACTGTTACAAGTCTTGCACTTATCAGACATCAATTCGCTTGTAGAAAATATAACGTTGCAAATGAATGATCTTGTTGATACGATGGCTCTGCACGCTTATATGTAGCGCGCTTAAAGAGTTAAAATAGGAATCTATACCCATCTAGTCATCGCCTTCTCAGGTTTACATACACAGGCCATACATCACTTCTGTGTTCCTACTCTACTGATCCTGTAGAGGTTCCATGACACAAGATGATCCATAAATCTAAGCATTTGCGCCCCACCTCCATCAACCTCTTTAAAAAGCTTTCAGACTATTTTGACATTTCGTAGCCCACTATCGATTTGCAGCGCAAGACTGGAAATAGATTTTGTTCCATTGAGCAAGGAATACATGTGTCATAGCAGTTAGATACCAATGATACATCAATCATGCAAGGTGGCATCCATTAAATAAAGAAAAAGCGTCCCTTTAGCTCATATTTGTCCCTTTGAAGACCAGGAATCCGTAAAACGGTGTTCTTTTCAAACTCCGGTATCCACAGATTTAATACAATTCCTGCAAAATGAGTGTAAAAAATATATTGCAATTTAATGAACAGATTCCACTGATTTTAGTTGTATTAATTAGGTGGTTTTGGCGGGGGGGGGGAGACTTAATTTCAGAAATTAGATGGATTGTAAATCTTTACAGTAGCATATCTTTAAAGGTGGTGACTGCATGGGGTCAGTCATAATTATAATAATAATTAATTATATTAATAATAATATAATAATAGTCATACATATAATAATAACATAATAACAGATATGATTGTATTTTTATCTTAAAAGAAAGGTTTTCATTAGAACATGTCTTAATTGAAGCAGTAGTTGATCCTAAGATTGATCTGACTGTCCTTGACCGTCCTTGGAGATATAGGGGATTCTTTATCAAGAAGATTTTGTCTTCTTCTGGACAACTGCATGTAGAGATTCGTTAAAATGTTTGAACTTTAGGAACTGCATGGAAATGCTAGTCTGGCCAGCCTTCACAGCGTGCCACATCCAACAGGAAGGAAGGCCTAGGGCACTGGCCAAGATAAAATCATTGAAGGTATCTAGTTTTTGCGCCAAGAATGATGCGCGTAAGAATGATGTGTGTAAGAATGATGCGCGTAAGAATGATGCGCGTAAGAATGATGCGCGTAAGAATGATGCACGTAAGAATGATGCACGTAAGAATGATGCGCGTAAGAAAGAGAGGGTGGGATTTTTGGTGTCTCTTTCAGAAGATGTCATTTTCAGAAGAGCCTGGTTTTATGGAAAATCTGGACCCACAATTAGGGGAACTTGGACTTGATACAGGAGACTTGAGGGACACATATCATGCAGGTCATAAAAGTGTCAACCATTAACGCTACTCCAATGACAACGGCCACTCCAATGGCAGGATAACATAGTGACAAGGCAGAAGATTGTATCACAGTCCGCGGTCAGGAGCAGGCAGCACATGATCAAAAACAGAGGTCAAAGCCCTTTGTCACAGTCAGAAGTATAGCGTTGTCTCAATTCTATTAAATAGGGTGATAAAACAAGAGTCAGACGCAGGCGGTTATTCACCAGGGTCCCCTCGCTGATTTCCAGCCCATACATCACAAGTGTCCCGTTTTTTTTTTTACGAGAATGTTGTATTACCATAAAACTAAAGGGAGGTCAAGAGAAAAGAAAAATGTCTCTTCACAATAATAATTCCATTTCAATAAAATAAAAATGATTTCGCACGTAGAGATGGTTTTCCAATACAGACTCCTATTTCCCTTGCTCCAATGAGGCGTGGAATGTTTTATTACCGTGAATATGACAGCTGCAGAATTAACCCCTTAAGGACAATGGGCGGTCCCTAAACCCATTGAAAACAATGCATTTTGAGCCCGTACATGTACGGGCTTTGTCATTAAGGGGTTAAAATGAGAACCCAATGAGTAGAGGAACTGACTGACTGCTCTTTAAAGCTTAGTTGATTAAATTCACCTTCATATATTTTGTTCCCCCTTTTTTTACAAACTAAAGACAAAAAGGTACATTTTTCAATTTATAACATAAATGTATCATTTCCATCTATAAAATAAGGCTAGAGAACGTACTTGGCTTTGGATAATGGGGGTATTTAGACGGATGCCTGGGGCAGCACAAGAAGTGAAAAAAAGGACGAAAGTGAGAATCTCATGAGACAGCTGCAGTGGACCCCTAAGGTAAGTCAAAGGGCAACTGTCTCTTTCTCCATTAAAGACAACCCTGGCCTTACCCGGGGGTTCATTGGATTCAGAGTCCGGTTGCAGCTGCAGTCTCTAATAAGGGAAAGAAATATTGGTCCAAGAAAAGTTTAAGTCTTTAGTCATAGGTGACACCTTTTACTGAGCCAACATGGAAAAATATGACGAATCTCATTAACTTCCAGATGGAATCTATCTGGAAAAATAGAACTCTCGAGCTCTAGAAAACAACTTTTTCTATGTTTCTCAATAAAAGTTATCACCTACTAACAAAGATTCCAGCTACATTCCCGGTAACAGTTACTTCCTTTCTCTGATCTTTTTTTCTACATCTTAATAAACTTCTTCTCTATAGAATATAAAGTTATATATATATAATTCTTGTATACGTCGGCCAAAATGTATACTTTTAGATCGAAGGAAGGTCACCTACTCTGTCCTATCTCCACAATCAGCACCATGGACAGTGCTATCAGAAGCAGATGATGTCCAAGTCAAAGGGACAATATTATCAACATCGTTCATTAACATACATATCTTACATTTTAAACTGTTTAGTTCAACAGATGTTATGGCTCTTTTAGAACTTCTTAAATGCTTTACTTGGTGTCACTTTTCCAAACATGACATTATAGCGTTCCCTAAACTAAATGAACTCAAGTTATGATGTTCATAAGTTTTTAGATAGAAGAAGCCAGCTTGACTTCATGTTCACTATATTTGGTTGGTTATTCATTCCTCCTTGATACATTATTTCTCCTCTTTATTGTCTCAACTCCAACGTGGAGCTGGCAATCTTTGTAAGAGCGAAGAACGTTAGATAAAACCAGCATGGTAAATTGGTTAGATAAACAGATTCTGCAGCCTTTTGACACCATCCCAGCTTCCATAATGTAAACGTAATGGAAAGTTCCCCCAATGAAGCAGTTCATATTTTGTGATTGGTAGTCAATAGGCTGGAACCTCAATGACTGGGAAGTTGGACTCTGCATGGTTCAATCCAGCGAGACCAACAGCAAACATATAGAATGGAGCCAGGTGGTTCTGCTAACTAGGTATGCGTAAAAACTTCACAGGGCAGTAAATGTTTTAACGCAACCAAGCCTGACGCATCTAAAAAATGCCAAATGTGTTGGTCTTTCAAGTAAAAAAAAATAATTATGGCTTAGGGTGCTTTCCCTTACAGTATACAGAAAAGAGTACAAAACCATGCTCACCGGGCTTAAAGTTCAACTCCATCCTTGTTTTGACATTAAATACATTGTGGAATCAATTTTGATTGGACCATGGGATCATGGGAGTGCTACTGAGCATACGCAAGACGTGTACTGACGAGTGCTCATCTCTTTCACTACAGGATTCTGGGGAAGGAGTTGAATGACCCAGACATTTTTTTTCCAAATCCTAATAAATAAAGAATGTATGCACCGTGTAAAATGTGATGGAGTCCATGAAAATAGCCTACTATACGCATAAAAAAATGAAAATATGACTTTTGGCACTAGATCGACTTGTTTCAATTTAACAACATTTTTATGAAAGCAAGCAAAACTTTGTTTCAATCTGAGGACCTCTATCAAGATCTACAACAAAAGTGTCCACTGGGCCGCTGGCCACCGGCTCCACACAATGACCCGACCTACTACAGCGGTGTATGCCAAGCTGTAATGCTACATGAGCATAAAAACGTAGCACGCGGCAGCACACTCACGTCTTCAGGCAGCCGCTGGCCTTAAAGTGCCAGAGTCACCTTGTCATCATCAGTCCTGCCCTGTTTTATTCGAAGTGTCAATTTTCCAAGTACTTTAACCCCTTAAGGACAATGGGCGGTCCCTAAACCCATTGAAAACAATGCATACATGTACGGGCTTTGTCATTAAGGGGTTAAGTGTAATAAATTACACAGAGATTTTGTAATCTTTTTTCTCCACAACCTGCCAGCCATTTTCCGGCGAAGATCATTAATCATGGTGTAATATAGACCGATCATCAGGTGCCTGCGTGATCGGAAATAGTTTAACTCCCTCGCTTTAATTTACCTTTACGGTTCAATATTATCGAGTCTTTCCGACAACCCTGTGAATTCCTCTACTCCCAAGCCTTAGCCAAACCAACAAACCACAAACAAAATACTTGTACATTCACTGCAGCTAGACGATGAATATCTTTAAAGGCATAGAAGACACCAGATCAGCCTGGCACGTAACATAAAACTAATAATAACTCATACAGCCCAAGTATTAAAAGATAGATTAAAAAAAAGAAAGCAAGTAAAGAGGATCTGAGTTATCCTCAATGTAACGTACTTTATATAAACTTTACATTTTAAGTGTTTCGCTTACTGCAGTTGTGATACCAGCAAAACCAGTGATGATATAGTGGTTATTTAATTATGACATCACTTCTTCTACAAGTCAACCACTAACCAGGGAGCGCTGGAATTGTAACTAATGGACCAGAACAATGTTCTGGAGTGGGGGGGGTGATGGCGCCCATTCGTACCTTCCATATGTACCTCTATAGGGCCCAAAACCCCTCTGTCCCAACGCCCAATGCCCGAGGATCAGTGCCCTAAAACTCGCAATAATGTGTATAAAAACACGGGTTTAAATATTGTGAACCCATCCGTATAAATCTTACTTTGTTACATCACTGGGTCACGATGTCACATAAGACGTTTCATAACCACACCCCTTAAAACAAATGTCCTTATTTGGTCATTTCAAATGTCGCAGGGGTTCCTACAACAATTCTACTGTGTCTTCATCACGTTTCTGTATGAGGTGTTCATGAGGCTGTATGAAGTGCTGCTGCCAAGGGTATCCTTACCTCGAAGGTGTTTTATTGACACAACAGCGATGCCGATCTCTGTGTTTGTTGTTATACTTGAATCTCCACGTCTCCTATGAGATAACCTCTTGTTCTCCTATAGTTTGTTGTATGGGAACTGCTCTTAAACAATAGTAATTACCAGAAGGCCATGGTTGTTTGCGCACTGTAATTATGGTTGTTAAGGTTTTATCTATTTAACTTCATTAATGCACAAATTGGGTTTGGTAGAGTATATTTTTAGATGAATAATATAAGGACTTTTATACAGTTTCATTAAAAATCACTAGTAAACGTCCAAAATACTCAAGGGATTCTGGATTCTGCTTCCTGACACTTCTATTTTAGGCCATTGCTGTTCGCTATTTTTCTGTCTTTTGAGATAAATGTCATCAGCCAATTATTTCTTACAAAAACAATATTCGCAGCAAAAGGCTTATTTATATAGCCACTAGAAGAATCATCTCATGAATCATCATGTTCCTGTTACGCTTCATGAAATGTTTTGTTGGTGGCTATGCTACGAGAAATGGTGGTTAATTAACATGCGCCCCAAAGCACAAGAGGCATGTTTTCTGCAGGAAATAAGTGCCCCTTCTGCACACATCGCTTGCGCTCCCTATCAGTGAAGGTGCAAAGATATGACATCATACCTCAGTGCCATCACTGACAAATTGACAAGGCTTGTGGACGTAATTGGTAGAGATGTAATTGTTAGTGATGTCTAACCCTGCACATTGAGTAGAACGTGAGGGGACATGTTTTCTGATCTACCCCCAGATAGCTATGTAAGATACAAAGGTGGGGGCATTTAAGTTGTGGGGGATCCCTAGTAGGCAGAACCCTTGTAACTGGCCCATTGAAACTGAACACCATTATACCATTTTTCTCGGCACCATACAAACTTCTGAGGCTATAATATGTTGTCCCAGCGTCCAGCCTGGAGTATGGGTCGTCCAGGAAGTGGACATCCTTCGCAATGGAAGTCTTTGTGACCTAATCCATGCTACCCAGGAGGCTCCAAGAATCAGCACTGATTACCAGCCTTCCATGGCTGGTCTCCAGGTATGTGGGGTGGCATTTGGTTGCCCTCTCCTGGCTCAGTCCACCCCGTTTCCTGTATACTGAGGGATAGCCTTGTCCCCGTGACGTACCAGGTGGACACCTATATAAATATTAATCAGCCCTCTCTTATTTTTACCTTCTTTCCGAAGTAGAACCTCGTTGTCAGCCACATAACTTTCATCTTTCCAAACCAAAGCTGAGTTTCTAAATTCTACATAGCGGACACATATGCTTAAAATGGTTGAGATGCTAATCTGTCTCCACGTTACCGCATTTATTTAAGTAATCCTCACAATACTTTAAAACGGACTTTGTCAAGTAGAACTCGGCGGGACCCATTTTTTTCCTCAGTATATATATACTGTATATAAATATATATACTGTATATTATAAGATAGTTATAGTAAAAAAAACTCAAAACAATGATTTCTTTACTTGTTTAGCTATCCTATGATAATAGTGTTTTTTAATTAAAAATCCTTGATTTGCTCTCTTTCTTTAATATATATATATATATATATATATAAAAATAAAAAAATTATATTGGACTTTGTATATATATATATATATATACATATAAACTTCTCTTTACGAGTATTAATATGTGACATGTAATGTCCACGCCTTGGTTCATATGGAATATTTGCAGTTAGTACAGACTGGTTAGCAGTGTTAGTATGCATGGATGCGTGCCGTGTTTTAATACCATTTAGTGCACACAGATGTGATTTTTTTTTTTAAGAAAATCTGCTTGAGTGGCAAGCAGAAATGTTAACATTTACCAAGAAAAAAAAAACAAAGAAACAATTTACGGGAAACTGTAACTAATCACGTACATAGCCAAATGAATTTATTAAAGATATATATATATATGTGTCGATATATTTCATATTAATCTGGAGATATTTCTATTAGGGATTGCTGATATATGTGGCAAAAGGTGGCAAAACTAGTATACTTCCTATTCTGTGGTATTACAACCCTTCTTCTACCCATAACCTTACAAAGGCTGCAAAAACAAGATGCACCAAGGATGTACAGTAACGTTACAAAAGAAAAATATATCCTGATGGGGAGGAATAATCATAAAATCATGAGAACAGTTAAGCTTCCCCCGTGTTATATATATATATATATATATGAGTTAGCTTCTCCTGTGTTATCTATATAAGCTACGTGTCTAACATATATATTGCTCATTTAATTCTGTAAACTCTATTACTGGAGCGTACATTATTTTGTGTACTGACCTACGCAATGTAAATGTGACAAGGTGATAGATTGCGTGCTATTTAAACACGCTGCTGACTCTTTTGTTCTCAGTTTTTGTTTTAGATGTCTATGCGCATTTCAGAATATCATTTATTAAAAAGAAGATACATTTCCAGTTCTTTTAAAACAGGTGAATCTGGATATGATTCAGGCGAAAGACCCTCAGATATTTACATACACAATATAGAACTGAAGTGTCCTCGGCAGTATCAAGCAACATGTGACCTTTCAGGATTTGGGCTGGTTTCGACTATTTAAAGGCAAACTCATTTCTATTTTTCATGCTTCACAAGTGTCCCTCTTTAGGAGAGACAGTCCCTCTTTGGGACTGTCTCTCCTAACTTTTTTTTCTTGCACTGATTATTAAGAACCTCAGAATGTTTGCCGAAACATCGGGAAGTAATGTGTTGATCAGTTAAATATCTAAGTATCAACAGGTGAAAAAGTTCCACTAATGGCCCTGGTACCTCCCCATGAACAACATCAAAGTAAAAGTGTCCCTCTTTGGCTACTTCACCTGTTGGGAGAAGTGTTTCTTACATATTTTGGTGTGAAAACCACTGTTCTGCACGGTTTCTAGATTTTGACCATTTTGTGTAAACTTTACACATTGGAGGATCTTCCCTGGTGAGATCTTCCCTGGTGGGACCTTCTCTGGTGGGATCTTCCCTGGTGGGACCTTCCCTGGTGAGATCTTCCCTGGTGGGACCTTCCCTGGTGGGACCTTCTCTGGGATGGCCTCCAGGAACTCTCCTTCCTTAAAGGAGACAGAAAATAAGTGTGTCCAAGTGCAGGAGCCAGTGCAAGCCATGAGACTACCCCAAGAGACTTTAAAGGATCAAAGTGGGTAGGATTAGGCATCGATTATCAAACAAGCTAAGGTGTTGATGTCAGCGAAGGTCAGGGGTCTACTTTTTCTGCAGGGAGTTTTTAAGGAAATGCTATACAGTAGTATAGAAAAGCCAAGGCGGGGGGGTCTTTAAATCACATAAAAATGAAGTGCCCATAACTGTTTCTTCAACCAGGAGGGGTTCTTCGGCTTTAGGGTAGTAACTCGATTTTTCAGTTAATTATCTAATGGTATGCTACACTGATTTGGATTGACAGGTTTCCTGCTCTGTGGCTTTGTTCCCTTAATTTTAATACAGCGTGTTATTTAAATAAGAGGCAGAGAGGAATTAATTATGTGGCTGCCAAAACAATGATGTGTTCTCTGGCTACGCATGGTTAAGAGGTGCTCAGCATTAATAACCGAAAAGCGATTTAAGGCACAGGCTTCCCTTTGATCCTTGATTGTAGTGTTGATGTTGACACCTACGGTGGTTATTGGGGTGGAATACTGGGACTATGTATGGAGCCTACGTTCATATATTAAGGAACGTTTCATGTCAATTCTTTGGGCTTTTTATTTGCATAGAAACATAGAATGGTAGACTCGAGCCTCAACGATTGGTCTTTGGTCTAGTGTTTCGATTCCCTCACTGTGGTCACCCATCGGTGCTGAAGTTCCTGCAGGTTCCCCAGACGCCTTTGGGTCCAGTGGCCTGGTTGCAGCTGCACAGATGTGACTCTACCGAGCTGGGCCAGACTTGGTATAATGAGGCGGCCCGGCCACTTTAAGGCCAGCAGCCACCTTATGACATAAGCGTGGCCAACCACTGATTACGAGAGGCTACATGTTTACATTTTTCTGCTCACATGGCGTACAGCTGGGCATATCCAGATGGTGAGCGCACACTGCGGCATCTGAGTGGAGTGCTGGCAGTCCGGCGTTTGTTTCGTGTGCCAGATGGACCGCCCGATCCTGATACTGGGTCGCGACTGCGAAAGGTTCGGCTAGCCGACGCATCTCATCGCAGCAAACATGAGATGGCATCTTTACTATGCTTATGCTTTATTAGCTTCACAGAATGTTCTTACTTAACAAACTTGCATCGAGAAGACAACAATTTTTTATGATAATACCAACAACACAAAGAGGGAGAAACCCTGCTGCTTCCTTGTGCTTCAATCCGAAAGCTGAGAGCTTTGCTAAAAGTATTCAAAAAGATGAAAGGACTCACACGATATACTCGGAATTTCACTTGAACACTATCCAGAGGCAAAAAATGCCTACGACTTTATTAATTGTACTCTCTAGCACGTTAAAGTAACTATTTTGTATTTTTTTATACCTAAACAAAAAAAAAATATTTAGGAGAAGCTTCAGCTCCAGAGCTGCAGAAGAATACCCCCTCTGTAGTCCAACATTTCGCACCACTACTAGTCAACCCAGATTGAGAACTGCATTTATTTCAAGCTGGCAAAACCGTGAGCATCAGTGATCCCCAACGCTTTGACTTCTGCACAGGCGTGGGGGGCGCGAGAGGCTGCCGGTCCCGCATGGAGGGCTGGTGGGGGGGGGGAATCTCTCAGGTGTTGTTGCCCTGCAGCTATAATATGCAATAAGGTGCATATAATGGCCGGAGCGTTCCCGTTTGTTGCCACAGCGGAACCAGAACCCCCGAAGATTCAGGTTTTTGTGGCCAGTGAGGTGTGGTAGCCTCTGGACTACTCCCTCTCTAATACGACAGTCCCGGTGGCCCAGTGGTCCTTCTTGCAGGCCTTTTGGCTGAGGAGGGAAAGAAAAGGGCCGCATATCTCTTCGGGGTCTACGACCAGCAAAGACTGGGGTATCCGGTGGCTGCCGTGGCCCTTACGTTCACCAGCCCCAGTTTCACTGGTTTGTGTTCCCAATGAAGCCCTGAACCTTGGGCTTCAAGAAGAAACAAAACCTTGATAATTAAGTGTTTCTGGCAATTTTTTTTTTACATGATGAAATAATTATTTCTGCAAATTATTCTGGGAATTATGTTTCTTATTATGAGTTATAATAGTGCTAAATTCAGAAGAGCCACAGAAGAGCAAATGAAATGAGCCGGAAGGCTGCTTGTTGGCTGTCATCAGATAAATGTATCGGTTACAATAGAATGCATTTATTTTAGCCCAGTTGGAGAGGTAAGAGAAACGTGTGACATCACATTTAAAGAAGTCTACATCATTGTTCGCTCATCTGACATTGTAAATGCTTTCTTTCTCGGCTGATTTTATATACTCTGCTGTAACACTAACCGCACAAAAAACATATTATCCGCAATAACCCCAGAGAATGGCTCTGTGCGGCAGGCAGCCTTTAATGATTAGACAAGGAAATAAACATCAGGTTGTAAAATTGTCTCAAAGATAAAATATCTAGCATCTCCAGCAACAGCAGCTCGCCGTAGCATTAACCTTTCCCTCGGAAAAAAAAAAGGCAAAGAAAGAAGAAAATGTAGTTTTTTAGAGAGATAAGAAAAATATTGGGAAGAAAGATATCACTTTCATAAACGCCTGGACGTTATTTATTACTTCCCACAGCCGATATGCGGCAGCCACAGCATAGGTTCTTAACCCCTTAAGGGCGAGGGCATTTTTTTTACTTCAATCTCATTTTTTTCACTTTTTACGAGGGGGTATATAGGAAGGGTAAGAGAGAAAAGCACCTGCAGAAGGGTGAGCTGAAACTGTCTCCGATTCTTATCTTTTTTGCTTTTGTTGATGTTCTTCCCAGTCTTAGATACCCAATAAAAATAATTTCGCCAAAACATAAATAAAGAATGAGGCCAGGCAGGTGCGCAGGCAAAATTCCAAGAGGGAAGTAGCTCTGCAACGCACACCTAAATGAAGCGTCCTTCTGTACATTGAAGTCAACACCAGAGAGAGCCATACAGGACTGAGTGACAAGTGACATGACATTTATTGTGTATGTAGCAGACCGCTCACGTATGTTCCATACGCAGATGGAATTTCAACCTGAGCAAAGAGATGGTCTACTGTCCTCAAGATGCACCAAGAACCGTACACTGGTCGCGTCGTAACATAATATCCTCTTAACGAGGCCTGGCTGTCCAGGAGAAGAGACTGGTTCTACCAGGTTTCGACCTCTGCAAGTCACACGATCCCCGGGGAAGGGACAGCTTCAGTGGGTGATAGGTCACCTCCAAAGATGATTGCCTTGAGGTTTGGGTAGGGCTGGATACATTTCTATAAAGGTTAGGAGCCAACGGATAAATCCTGGACCCAATACGTTATTTTGGGGAGTTAGAAAGAGGTCCACCCATAAAGATCAATACAAAATGGTACAGAAAAGTTGGGAGCCACATCTAAAAATCTAGGAGAGATTTCTATAACTTAAAGGGCACTCTCACCTACAGAATATATAATAATATCTATTTCTTTTTTAATTGTTGTAATGGTTTGGGGAATGCTAGATTTATAGGTAAAGGGTTTATATTACCCAAGATCTGTGGCTAAAGGTGATACATTTGATTTTTACAGGGATCAGATAAAATAATGGGGACAGGTAAACATGCAGGTCTTGAGAAATAAACGCTAACAGGGCTGCATGGGGTTGGTTTCAACAGGTAGAAGTTGCTTATTTGGATCTGTAAATCTAATGTGGGATTTGGGCAAGCAACAAGACCTCTTTAAATTATCACAGAAAAAAAATATCTATATTTATACACATTTAGTCCAGAAACAAGGACTGACCATTCCCCAAAAAAGGCAATAGGAGTCTGTGATGTCACGTGGGTAAAGTGTGACATCACAGTCTCCCGGTGTTAGTAAGTATGAAGATGTTAGCAAAATATAACTACTTTTTACCGTGTTTATATTAAAAAGGTACAGTAGGATCTTTTGTCTGCCATTTTGAAATTGCCATCCATACCATTATTCCACTGGCCACTTTATTCCAACTACCCCCCTGATATTTTTAGATCCTCATTGTGGCAAAGATCCTCCACCCTATCCTGGTTGTATTGGTGGCGAAAGGTCCAGAACCTCCATATCCAAGAGATATATAACTTCACCCATGTACTTGGACTGATGAAGACTATTTTTGTTTGGATATGCCTGGTTCTCCTTAATGTTTCAACTCAAAAGAAGAACATTGCTCCAGAATCACATGGATCCAGAAACACCTGCCACGTTTCCTTCAAAAGAGTCTCAGTTGTAATGTCTATTGTGTAAAGTACAGTGCACACGGTCAACTGTTACGATACCCCCCCTTCCCCCATTACTGGTTAAGTTCTGCTAAGCCACTTCTGTTGGAGTGAAAGGAAGATAAGGGTTATAAGGTCACTGTGTCCTAAGGGAGAACTTAGCCATT